>NC_141874.1:538564118-538867148 GCF_056163025.1 Triticum urartu
GAGCTGCCTCCGGAGCTCAGGCGGACTCCCTCTCGCGCTTCACCAGGGCGCGACGGCGGGCGGACACGTTGCCACCTCCCAAGCAGATACGACGGCGTGGAGGCTGACCGCGGCCACCGCTAGAAGAGTCGCCGCCTAAAGAAGAACCGGAGAAGCTTGAGGAACCCTGAGCGCCGCCGGCCGCGCGAGCGCTGCCCTCTCCATCATCGCCGGAGCTGGGTTCCCAGCCGCGGTCGTCACCCTCGGGGCAACACCCTGCGCGGCGACCATCTTCCCCAAACACCCTCACGTAGAGGGTGGCATCGCCGTCGAACTTGAAGTGTAGGGTGCACCGACAGCTCAGGCCACGCGCGCGGGCAAACGTCTGCCAACCGCGGGCCAGGAACAGGCTCCCGGCCGCGGAGACCTCCAGTGAGACCCATGAGGCCCGGCTGCAGCAGCCGTCGGCCTGGAGCCAGAGGCCGCCCGGGGCGCCGGCCGGGAGCTCGCCAAGGAGGAAGCGAGGAAGTGGAAGTCGGCTGCTGGTCGGCCCCGCCGACCACAGGACGAACTCCGGTAGCACTTCAGCAGCGCGAAAGCACGGCCTAGGGGGACGCGCAGCCGGAGCGCGCCCCCCGGCCGCAGCAATCCGCCCGTCGCTGTGCTGAAGATCGCCTCCACGACCGCGGGGAGCCACCGTGGTGGCCACAGGATGTTTGCGAGGGCGCCCTCGGCCGCGCTTGGGTGGGGTAGAGGCGGGCTCAACCTGGCGAGCCTTCCCCTTCTCTGCGGCCGAGAACCTCCTTGACGGGGCCATGAAGAAAAGGAGAAGCAAGGAGGGATGAACTGGAAGGGCGCGCGCCGGTCCATACTTATAACTGGCGATGGCCAACCAACGGCCCCCACGATCGCAGGTAATTATGACCCGCTTTGCATGCAGGGACTTGTCCAATCCGTGCAGTTGCCGAGGCGCCATGGGGAAGTGGAGACGCCCACGTCCAACCAACCGCCACGCGGTGCCCAGGGCCGCAGGCTGTTAGGGCCCGCGGCGCTTCGCTCTTGCCCTTCCGCCTCCCTGCACGGCCAAGTCCGGGCGCGCCTCGGGCCCGGGGGCTACTGTCGGCGTTCTAGGAACGGGGGTCCCCAGACTTGCCTGCCTGTGGCGTGGCTCAAAGGGGGGACCAACGCGGCCCATCTTCACCAACACAAACCCAAGACCCTCGCGAGGGTCCAAGCCTCGCGGGGCGGACGACGCGGAGCTTCCTCAGGCGCGGCCTCGTCAGCCTGGCTCATGAGTAGGCGGAGAGATCAAGGCGGGGTACCTCACGAGGTGCCCGTGACGCAAGCCATGACGACCGGGGGCGCCAGGCGAGTGCCAGCCCGCGCAGTGTCCTCCCTTCCTCTTTGGTGCAAAGGGGGCAAGCACAACCGCAGAGTACCGAGGCATCAGGCAAAGGTTGCCATTTCGGTGCAACGAGACCAAGACCAGGAGGACTGCGAGACGGAGGTCACCGTGGAGCCCAAGACGGCGTCATCACCAGAGCTTTGCGCAAGCGAAGACTACTTTTGTCAGGATAGCTGATACTAGCTGTCCCCCTTCAAATTAGCCCGCCATTGTTGGCTCCCTTCTCGCTCGATATTTGGGTAGAGGACCAGGGCCTCTATAAATAGGACCAGCCACCCACAGAGCTAAGGGAGCAAGGCTGGGGGTTGGAAGGATAGAGAAGATCAGAAAGAGAGAGAGAGAAAGGTGACTGAGCTCCTCCCAGCAGTTCATCGCCCCAGCCAAGAACAGACCCTCGCGAGGCTGTTCTTCCTTGTATTGTTCATCATCATCAGCCCAAGAGGCAATCCACCACACCACACACCGGAGTAGGGTATTACACCACAACGGTGGCCCGAACCAGTATAAACCCTGCATCGCTTGTGTTGTTCTTTCCATAGTTTAGATCCTAGCAAGGCGGAGGAGAGCAAGCAGGCAGGAGGCGAAATCTCCTCGCGCACCCCAGTGTTTGAACCTCAAGGGTCAGCTGGAACCCGAAATCCGACAGAGCCAGTACAGATACGTGCATACACGCAACAACCCCACATCACATAAGCCACCAGCCCACCACCATTCTTTCCCACTCCATTTACCAAACGACATTAAGGGGAAAAATGTCCTCGTGGACGCAACCTATAAGCGGTCTTCGTTTAACCCCTGCTGCAACGATCTTGGGCGAAGAGAGATAAGCCCTATCACTACTAGGGAAAACCTTATACACAGAATCTTAGCAGTAGCGCTGGATAAAATGAAGTGCTATTGCTACTTAGTAGTAGTGTGTGGCAGTAAAAGGCGTTGCTGCTACCCTGTTAGAAGTAGCGCGTGTTAGAAAAACGCGATGTGATACGTCTCCAACGTATCTATAATTTTTGATTGTTCCATGCTGTTATATTATCAATCTTGGATGTTTTATAATAATTTTATAGTCATTTTATATCATTTTTTGGTACTAACCTATTGACATAGTGCCAGGTGCCAGTTGCTGTTTTTTGCATGTTTTTTACATCGCAGAAAATCAATACCAAACGGAGTCCAAATGCAACAAAACTTGACGGAGATTTTTTTATGGACCAGAAGACATCTAATGGGCCAAGGATGCGCCTGGGGGGTGCTCCGAGGATAGTACAACCCACCAGGGCACACCAGGAGGCCCAGGCGCGCCCTGGTGGGTTGTGCCCACCTCGGTTACCCCCTCGGACCGCCTCTTTGCTCTATAAATACCCCAATATTACAAAAACCCTAGGGGAGTCGACGAAAATCAATTCCAGCCGCCGCAGAGTACAGAACCACCAGATCCAATCTAGACACCATCACGGAGGGGTTCACCACTTCCATTGGTGCCTCTCCGATGATGTGTGAGTAGTTCTTTGTAGACCTTCGGGTCCGTAGTTAGTAGCTAGATGGCTTCCTCTCTCTCATTTGATTCTCGATACAATGCTCTCTTGGAGATCCATATGATGTAACTCTTTTTGCAATGTATCTGTTGGGATCAGATGAACTTTAAGTTTATGATCAGATCTATCTTTTTATATCCATGAAAGTTATTTGAGTTTCTTTGATCTCTTATATGCATGATTTCTTATAGCCTCGTATTTCTTCTCCGATATTTGGATTTTGTTTGGCCAACTTGATTTATTTATCTTGCAATGGGAAGATGTGCTTTGTAGTGGGTTCGATCTTACGGTGCTTCACTACAAAAAAAAGACACATCCATGACATTTTGGGTCGAACGAAAAAAAGTTATGTCATGCTTATGACACTTCTATGACGATAATTGTGACAAAACCCGGTATCATCATATATGTGGTGGGCTCCTACTTCTATGACAAAAATCATGACAGAAAAAGGCCTTTTTGTCCTGGGCGGGCCGGAGACGCAGCTGCATGACATTCTTTGGGTCGTCCATGACGGAAAAACCATGGTAGAAGCGAGGGCGAGGAAAATATTGGGGAGTTCCCAGTTACAGTGGGTGGTCGGGGGCCGAGCGATGGGCGTTTCTCTCATACACGTACGCGTGTGGGTGCGAGGCATTGGGCTCTAACTAAACCCGAGCGAGGCGTTCGCCTACTGAACCCGAGCGATTGCACTGCAGGCTACGCGTTACTGAACCCGAGCGAACGATCGATGGTTGTTAACTGAACCCAATCGAGCGATTCCTTCACCACACTGCTGCTAACTGAAGTCGATCGATGCTGCCTCTGGATGAACAATGAGTGTTGTTGGGGGGGTTGGATGAACAGTTCCCGGTGGGGGGTTGGATGAACGGGACCCCATGGTAGTAGAGGTTGTTGCCGCTGGATGAATAGGACCCCGATCGATCGAGCCGGTTGGGGGTGGATGAACAGGACCCCGTGGAGGGCTGGATGAACGGGACCCAGTGGAGGGCTGGTTGAACAGTGGCCGGTGGAGGGCTGGATGAACAGTAGCCCGTGGAGGGGTGGTGGAACAGGACCCCGTGGAGAGGGCTGGTTGAACAGTAGCCGGTGGAGGAGCGGTGGAGGCTGGATGAACAGGAGCCCATGGATGAACAGTCGTAGGTGGAGGCTGGAGGAGGTCGACGGTGGATGAACAGTAGCCCGTGGAGGCTGGAGGAGGTCGACGGTGGAGATGAACAGTATACCGTGGAGTCCCGTTTTGTGGTACGCCACCCCCCTCTCGATGAACAGGACCCCGTTTCGATCGTAGCGCTCCAACACAAGTTCGTTTCCTCCGTTTTGCGGTACGCCACACCCCTCCCAATCAACAGGATCCCGTTTCGACCGTAGGAGGTCCAAGAGAAGTCTGTTTCCTCTGTTTTGCGGTACGCCAGACCCCTCCCGATGAACAGGATCCCGTTTCGACCGTGGCCGGTCGAATACAAGGCCGTTTCCTCCGTTCTGCGGTAGGACATGCCTCATTTTGATCGCCTGTTCTGTCCAAGCCAGTTGGCTCCCGATGATCACGACGTATTCCGTTGCCTCCCGATGAACACGAGCATTCCGTTGCCTCCCCATGAACACGACGACACAGTTTCTCCATTCCGACCCAGCCATGTACATGATCCCTGGACGTACGCATGCGTGAGTAGGCGTTCGAGACCCCGCCCGTATGTACGTACGTGGCCGTATTTACTTTCTTGCACCCTGGCTGTACGTACGTGTACATGCTACGTGCACGCCTCTACTACGATACATGTGCGCCTATACTACGACACGTGCCCTTCCTTACACGGCTACGGTTCATCGCTGCAGCCTGCACACAGACCGATCGACCAGTATGTATGTACACGTTCGCGACCAAAATGACAATGCTACGTACGCTTCGACCAGGGGGATCCCGACTGTCAGGCACTTCCTTGCGTGCGAAGATGTAGCTGGTGGGTCCCAGCAGTCAAGGGGCGAATCATTTTTTTCCCGTAATATGGGCACACTTCCTTGCGTGCGAAGATGTAGCTGGTGGGTCCCAACAGTCAGGGGGAAATGTTATTTTTTATGAAATACGGTGGCCCTTCCGGTGGGTCCCTGCTGTCAGGTGGAGGAATCATTATTTTTCGCGTAATAAGGAGGCACTTCCTTGTTGCGGCCGTGGACCCAACTATCAGCCTCTCCACGTACAGTACTCTTCCGATGGAAGTCGTTCATTGACCACATTGACCACGCCGCGCCGAGAGCACCAAGGTGGTGGACGACGGCGAGGCCTAGGAAGGGGACGACGCGGAGCCAGGGAAGACGCGGCAGTTGATGCCCACGCGGAGAGGAGTACGAGGGTTCACTGGTTCGGCTGCAGTGTGAGGCTGCCGATGCCGCACGGCCTGGCCAGTGGTAGGAATAGTAGGGCGCGGTGAGGCCTCCACGGCAGCACAACCGGCCATGGGAGGCAGGAGCATGCAGCACGACCGGCACTGCTTTGGGCTACTAGAGCAAGAAGACCAGATGTTGAAGAAGCACTATAGTCGTTGGATGGACATCGTACTGTCACTGGAGCTAGAATCGTTCATATTGACTAAGTTGACAAAGCCCTCCATCCCCGTCAACTTAGTAGGCCCACAAGTCAGCCTCCCACTATGTTGGGTGCTACCTCTTGAGCACTGCGTTGGTTTTCCCCGGAGAGGAAGGGATGATGCAGCAAAGTAGCATAAGTATTTCCCTCAGTTTTTGAGAACCAAGGTATCAATCCAGTAGGAGGCTACACGCGAGTCCCTCGGACCTGCACAAAACAAATAAAGCCTTGCAACCAACGCGATAAGGGGTTGTCAATCCCTACACGGCCACTTGCGAGAGTGAGATCTGATAGATATGAAAATATAGTATTTTTGGTATTTTTATGATAAAGATGCAAAGTAAAATAAAAGCAAAGGAAAAGCAAAGAAAATAACTAAGTATTGGAAGATTAATATGATGAAGATAGACCCGGGGGGCATAGGTTTCACTAGTGGCTTCTCTCAAGAGCATAGGTATTTTACAGTGGGTGAACAAATTACTGTTGAGCAATTGACAGAATTGAGCATAGTTATGAGAATATATAGGTATGATCATGTATATAGGCATCACGTCCGAGACAAGTAGACCGACTCCTGCCTGCATCTACTACTATTACTCCACTCATCGACTGCTATCCAGCATGCATCTAGAGTATTAAGTTAATGAAAACAGAGTAACGCCTTAAGCAAGATGACATGATGTAGAGGGATAAACTCATGCAATATGATGAAAACCCCATCTTGTTATCCTCAATGGCAACAATACAATATGTGCCTTGCTGCCCCTACTGTCACTGGGAAAGGACACCGCAAGATTGAACCCAAAGCTAAGCACTTCTCCCATTGCAAGAAAGATCAATCTAGTAGGCCAAACCAAACTGATAAATTCAAAGAGACTTGCAAAGATAACCAATCATACATAAAATAATTCAGAGAAGATTCAAATATTGTTCATAGATAGACTTGATCATAAACCCACAATTCATCGGTCTCAACAAACACACCGCAAAAAGAAGATTACATCGAATAGATCTCCACAAGAGAGGGGGAGAACATTGTATTGAGATCCAAAAAGAGAGAAGAAGCCATCTAGCTAATAACTATGGACCCGTAGGTCCGAGGTGAACTACTCACACTTCATCAGAAGGGCTTGGATGATGATGTAGAAGCCCTCCATGATCGATGCCCCCTCCGGCGGAGCTCCGGAACAGGCCCCAAGATGGCATCTCGTGGATACAGAAAGTTGCGGCGGTGGAATTAGGTTTTTGGCTCCGTATCTGATCGTTTGGGGGTACATGGGTATATATAGGAGGAAGAAGTACGTCGGTGGAGCAACAGGGGGCCCACGAGGGTGGGGGCGTGCCTGGCAGGGTAGGGCGCGCCCCCCTACCTCGTGGCCTCCTGTTATGTGCCTTGACGTAGGGTCCAAGTCTCCTGAGTTGTATTCGGTGAGAAAATCACGTTCCCGATGGTTTCATTCCGTTTGGACTCCGTTTGATATTCCTTTTCTTCGAAACCCTAAAACAGGCAAAAAACAGCAATTCTGGGCTGGGCCTCCGGTTAATAGGTTAGTCCCAAAAATAATATAAAAGTGGATAATAAAGCCCAATATAGTCCAAAACAGTAGATAATATAGCATGGAGCAATCAAAAATTATAGATACGTTGGAGACGTATCAGTGTCGCACTTCCTCCGCGGGTTGGGATTTGCACTTAACGCCTTCGTCCGAGGGCTCATGTATTATTACGGGCTAGACTTCCACAATTTGGCTCCGGATTCTATTATTCTTATCTCGACGTTTATCATCACATGTGAAGCCCTCCTCTGAACTCCTCCGCACTTTGGCTTGTGGCTCAAGACCTTCGATGTGAAGCCGCAAGTGGTAGAGGGGGAGCAGGCCGAGTGCGGCAGTGCTGCAGTAAGCAAGCTTGCTAGCGCCGTTTGGCTGAAAGGATCCTTCGCCAAATCTTCCAATCTGTGGCAGCAGGGGTGGTTCTATATCACCGAGCCCTGCAGCTCCAAGTGGAAGACCACGCTCGTATTTCGACCCGGCCCTCCAACTCAACTTGCATTGTGGATTAATAAGGGGCTAGATTGGGGATCAACGAATGATGTGCAAACTCTACAAATTCGCATCCGGAACCTCATTGAGAGGGACATCGACATAGCCAGCATCGTTCATATAATGCTAGTTCGTTGGACCCTGCTGTGCCAGCGACGGCCTCTCCGCCTATGGGAGTTCAATCCAGAAGGGCAGCGGACTCTTCAGAACTTCTTCGGCACATCGCACAAAGGAATGTGGAGATTAGTCTTCGGAAAACAAAGATAATGGCCGGACACCGCCAGAGATGTCGGCCTAGACTGCAACCATCCGGACACCCCAGTAAGTACACGTTTACCGAATACCTTACAGTTAGATATCCAGTGGCAAGAAACCAACGGTATCATCCTTTTTCAAGGCTGGATAAAGAAGGTGCAATTGATTAGGTGTCCGGCTCCCCTTCCCGAAGACTCAGCTACTCATGTGTTAACAAGGATGCTGGCCTCGGTGCCATGCCAGGCATCAACAGGGGAGGGCGAGAAGACCCAAGATGACCTTGGTTCTGGAGGCAAGTCGGACACTGAGTCCGGAGAAATCGACCTTTCCTCGCCCGAAGATGGAGGCAGGAAAGGACCCAGTGTTCCTTATCCAAACAGGAGGAAAAGGGTCGCCTCCGAAGATGAGGAGGGGCAGTCTTTCAAGAAGGGCAAGATGCCACCGTCGACCAGCTTGGGCTTGGAAGACGATGCCGTTGAGCAGCTCCAACAAGGGGACAAACCCTCGGCCAAACCGTAAGAGAATCCGAAGTGTCTTGATAGTGTCAGATTTCGTTGCTGTTATCGTAACGCATTCATGCATTTTTACAGGTCGGCACCGAGTTTTTCTAGGTGACCCTCTTCTTCGGGGAGTCTCCTTCCAGAGATGATGGAGAGCGAGACGCCTCCTCCAACCTCCTCGCCCATCAAGGCGGATGACTCTGAAGTGTCATCGTGGAGGGTTCCTTTAGGCCAGGGAATAGAAGAGGCGGTACCCCAAGGTGGACCTCCGACCATCCGGGATTCCGGGGCTGATGGTAATGAGGGCCCCAAACTGTCTGGTTCACAGCCGACAGCGATTTTGGAGGCGGGCGAGCAGATTCCTTCAAAGTATGATCGTGTTGTTGGAGCAGTTTCCGAAAACCCGGATACTCTGGATATGTTGCGAGACATGTTGCGGAAAGCATCCATCTCGGGGGAACAGCGTACCTTGATGGGTACAATGATTGAGAATATTTCGTCCGCGAAGAGCGGATTAAATGAAGCCTTCATGAGCCTACTGAAGGGCTTTGAGGTTTGTAACATAATGTTTTCAGCTATGTGTCATTTGTGGAGATAGGCCTGTGTATAGGTAGTAGCCCCTGGTACTCGGGCTAGCTTCCGTTGGGAAGAAAACGGAGGATCGAAAAAGGATCGTTTGAGGACTAACCTGATAAACCTTGAACGCAGGCTGCATCCCCTTTGGCCACTTCCCGTACTATGGAGATTGCCGATTTGCAGCAGAAGCTTGATGTGGCAGGGGATGATCTTGCTTTAATCAATATGCGTCTTGACGAGTCGCAAGGTATGTATTCGGTGCAATCCTCATACATTTTTGTAGTGTAAGCATAACGCTGAAATTTGGCTGCAGATAGTGCTGCCGCCGTTGAAGTTCTTCGAGCGAAGCTAGCCCGGGCCAAGGAGCAGGCCCGGTGTAGCAATGCTGCTGCCGAAAAGGCATCGGCTGAATTAGAAGCTGAACGAGCTGCACGGCGCTAAGATGAGGAGAAGATATCCAAGGTGACGCTCGAGCTAGAGAATGCTACCGGTCGCTGTGAATTTCTGGAGAAGAAGAATGAAGCCTTAACGGCTGATTTAGAGAAGGCCTTACAAGAGGCCAGAGGAGCGCGGTCGGAATGCAGAGCGGCTCGTGCGGAGGTTCGACGGGCGAGGGAGATTGCGGCTGGAAAGCCCTTTCTGCTACAAACCAAGTTCGGTGACCCGAACTATGCCCAGCTCAACCAAGTATGGAGTTCTTCGGACGAGTTCTTGGATTTGCCAAAGAGTTCAGCCGGTGCGGCGCAATATTACCAAGTGCGGGATGGATATGCACCGGAGAAGCTTTTTTGGTCACAGTTTGGCGCGTCAAAGCGACCTTTGTTACTTAATGAACAGATGTCCCAGTGGGCCGAACTTCATAGGATGTCCGGCGCTGCCATGAAGGACGTCGTAGTCCGGTTGTGGCCAACCGAGCCTATTCCGAATAGCTATTTCGGTTTAGTGCAAAGGCTTGTTGACGCAGTGCTGCGTATTGATGCTGTGAAGCGGTCTGCGTGCATTGAGGGTGCACGGCTGGCTTTTGCTCGAGTCAAGACGTTCTGGGGGAAGATGAAGGCCATCGATGTTGCGACGAAGGGTCCACCCAACGACAAGGACCGTCCGGAACCGGAGCACTATTTTGAAGACATCCTAGAGGTCGCCCGCTTTGTAGAGGGTCAGTGCTCAAAAGACATAATTTTCGAGTGAGTTGTGTGAAAATTGTAAAAACAATTTTATAGTTAATCTATTTATGTTTTGCTTGAAAGCTTGAATTCCTCCTGTGCGGCTGTTTTGATATAATCTGAAAGTTTTCTAGTCGTCGGCTTCAGCCCCCTCGTAGGATGTACGGGGGTGTTCGAAAAAGCATTTAATCACTCTTTATCCAACGTCTTGGTCCATGAAGGAGGTGATAATGTGGTGAACCAGACAATCGGACTATAAAGCGTTAACACTTTCACTTAGCCATAGGAGTTTTATGGCGGAGCTATAACATAGCCCCTGGTATGTATGCGGCGTATGGTACCTTACATATTTGACCTAAAAAGGTCCCTCATGTGACACGGAGAATCGCTAAAGATTCTAATAAGTCGTCAAGTGGTTGACCAGCTCACGCCTCATCATGACAGTCGGTTTTCGGCTTTCTCTACTGAGGTGCCCGTCCGGTTTAGACCAGGGCACAATCGCAGTAGTTCTCCCTTTACTACCCTAGCCGATAGAGCGGAACATAGGGTAGCAAGCATAGGAGCCGGGCAACCCAACTATTGACCCAAGACAATGATTCGGAGCTGATGCATATAAGGCCAAACTTGCGACGCCAAAGTGTGCTATAGAGATGTTCGGACTTTTACTGGCAACTCATTTGTTCCCACACCGAGCCCCTGGCAAGTTAGGCCAAGGTATTTTTGTGAACTAACCGTAAGAGCCATATTTGTCGGGAAAACCATACGGATGACTAACTCGGATATTGTTTACTGGTAACTGAGCGATATGCCGATAATTACTTATGATATATGTATATAAGAGCCATCCCCCCGGCTATTTGACATGCTCGGGGTTGGAGGCGGAGTAACAGGCATAGTACAGGTTCGAAAAATAGAGAGTGCGGTCTACAAAAAGTTATTTTGGACCTCCTGTCGCACGTCTGTGCCGCCAGTCCTCGGTGGGGGGAGTCCTTGATGGACATAGTCCCTTAGGTGAGTATACGGATCCAAACTCCGATAGAGCCGGTTTTCGATTTTTATCCTGTTCGTCACCTGTTTTTTTAAAGGATATCAAAAGAGAAAATAAAAAAAGGTAAATAGTTGTATGTAGAAAAGGTTACTGGAGTGCTCACAGGCTTGTCCATATTGTGCTTCCGCCGATTCCCATGGTATCTTGAGTGCGTAATGATGTACGCATGGTACAAACTTTGTAGGTGTACGGAGTGGGCGGCGGAAGCCGGGTTGCTATTGCCGTTCTAGGGGTAGTCGATTCTCGGGTGGAGACTGCTTTAGACCCCCAGTTTTTCGTTGGTGAACCTTTCCGTCATCCCTGTCGCTTGGCGGCTTCCTTCCCCTGTGTTCGGCGTTGAGCTTGCCGGCCTATTTAAAGACCCATCAGTTTCTGTTGGTGTGATTGGCTAGTTTATTGAGGTGGCCATGAATCTGGCAGGGTCGGTCCAAAATCCTGTCCAGGTTGGATGGTTCATCTCGGTTCGCCCTGGATGGCTTCTTCCACTGACCGGGCTTGGGGTTGCTGAATCCGGTGTTGACCGCTATGTTGCCTGGTCTTTCATTGTCAGTGTGACTGTTGTTTTTGCTTCCCCGTGGCTTGCCGTTGGCGTCTCGGGTTTCGGAGGTGCCCTGGTTGTTGGTGCCATTCCTTCTACGAGCGAGCTAGCTGTCTTCTCCCACGCAAAAGCGAGTCATCAGAGCAGTGAGAGTTGTCATGGATTTAGGTCCTTCTTGGCCGAGGTAGCATGCAAGCCATTCGTCCCGGACGCTGTGTCTGAAAGCCGCGAGGGCTTCCGTGTCCGGACAGTCAATGATTTGGTTCTTTTGGACTAAGAACCGAGTCAAGAGCTCCCTGGCTGATTCACCGGGCTGTTGGACGATGTGACTTAGGTCATCGGCATCCGGTGGCCGGACATGTGTTCCTTGGAAGTTATCGAGGAAGGCCTCCTCCAAGTCCTTCCAGCTGCCTATGGAATTTTCAGGCAAGCTGTTTAACCAGTACTGAGCTGGTCCTTTTAGTTTTAGTGGGAGGTATTTAATGGCGTGGAGGTCATCTCCACGGGCCATATGGATGTGGAGGATGAAATCTTCAATCCATACCGCGGGATCGGTTGTCCCGTCATATGATTCAATATTGACGGGTTTGAATCCTTTGGGAAATTCATGATCCATTACCTCATCAGTGAAGCAAAATGGGTGTGCGGCGCCTCTATGTTGGGCCACACTATGGCGTAATTCCGAAGGAGTCCCATTGCGGTTTTCGGCCTGGTCGTGGCGAGGTGTGACACGTCTGAATAGGTAGCCATCGTCGCGTGTCGAAGCATGTTTTTGTGATCCGTAGATCGGTCTTGCACTTCCTGCTCTATTGTCCCAGTCCCTCTGCAGGTTGTCTGGGTAATCCTGGCCTGCGTTGTTCTTGCCTTTATGGCGAGGTGGGGCGGTCTGGTGTTCGGCTTGAGTTGCCTTTTTATCCAGACAGAGTTACCATCGACCTGCCATGTTGTGTGACGATGGTATGGGCCCCGACGCCCTGTCATCGGACTGGTACATCGATATGTGCTTTGGGTAGCTTTTGGCTGGGCCATTGAGGCCGTATTCTTCGGCGACCAGGACTTCGGTCCATCTGTCGTTGAGTAGGTCTTGGTCAGCTTGAAGCTGCTGCTGCTTCTTTTTCAGGCCCCTTGCCGTAGCTATCAGCATGCGCTTAAAGCGCTCCTGTTCGATGGGCTCTTTGGGTACGATGAAGTCTTCATCGCTGAGGCTTTCCTCATCTTCGGAGAGCGGAAGGTAGTTGTTGTCTTCCGATCCGTCGCTGTGCAGGGCCTGTTTGTCGGGGCTGGCTTGCCCGTTTTCCTGTTCCTCCTGCTTGAATGTTGCTCCCACAAGGTCTTCATTGCTTTCGGCGCCGTCCGGAGTACTATTTTCTCCAGTTCCATTGTTGCTGCGGTGTGGCTTGGGGCGCCGGAACTTAGACTATGATTCAGGAGTTTTAACTAGGTCTCCCTTGTCTCTGCCGCGAGGCTTTTTGGGTGTATCGATCATGTACACGTGATGTAAAGGGGTGGCTGTTTTGCGCCTGTTGACTGGCGGATCTTGGCCTTGCTCCTTATCTACATCGTTGTCTGGGCCGTCCATGTCTGCGGAGCCAAGGGTGGGCATGTCGGTTAAGTCCTCGACAGTGGCTATGAAGTGGGTGGCGGGTGGGAAGCAAAATTATCCGTCGTCAGCCCCTAGTTCGAACCGGACATAGTTCGGCTGCGAGCCTCCCATGAATGACAGGTTCCTTAAAGAGTTTAGCACATCGCCCAAAGGTGAGTGCTGAAAGACGTCCGCGACACTGAATTCGAAGATCGATAACCGATCTAGCTCAGCGTCTGCAAGCGTATATGGCCCAGAATTTATAGCCGGAGACGAATCCAGAGTTCCACTGACGCAGATATCGTAGGGTGCCGAGTCCGTGTGTGGCTCCAACACCGCGGACTCGGTGGCTTCGGATGGAACGATCTGCTCTGGTTCTAAGGCCGTTACAGCAACATGGACCATCTCCTAGATGTGATCCGATGACAGATTTAAGTCATGTTCCTCGGAGAGAAGGGGAACGATTGCTGCAGTCTCGAATCCATTGAAGATCAAGTCTCCACGGATATCCACGACGTAGTTCAAGTTCCCAAATCCGACCTGGTGGCCAGGGGCTTAGCTTTTGATCTGCTCCAGATGGCCGAGCGAGTTGGCCTGCGGTACGAAGCCGCCGAACACGAAAATCTATCCAGGGAGGAAGTTTCTCCTTGGAGAGCGTCGCTATAGACGATTGGAGGGGCCATAGAACCCTTCGTTGACGGCACAGTGGAACTCTCAATGAAAGCACCAATGTCGGTGTCAAAACCGGCGGATCTCGGGTAGGGGGTCCCAACTATGCATCTAGGATCGATGGTAACAGGAGACAATGGACACAATATTTACCCAGGTTCGGGCCCTCTCTATGGAGGTAATACCCTACGTCCTGCTTGATTGATATTGATGAATATGGGTGTTACAAGAGTTGATCTACCATGAGATCATGATGGCTAAACCCTAAAAGCCTAGCCTATTTGACTATGGTAATGAATGTGTCCTTTTCGGACTATCCCCTCCGGTTTATATAGACACCGGGGGGATCTAGGGTTTACATAGAGTCGGTTACATAAGAAGGAATCTTCATAGTCGGTCGCCAAGCTTGCCTTCCATGCCAAGGAGAGTCCAATCCGGACTCAGGTATAGTCTTGGGCCTTCATGTCTTCACAGCCCATCAGTCCGGCCCATGGATAACAGGCTGGACGCCCGAGGACCCCTTAGTCTAGGACTCCCTCAGTCACTGCTGCTAGAATCGTTTGTGGACTAAGTTGACAAAGCCTTTCGTACACGTCAACCTAGTAGACCCACAAGTCAGCCTCCAAATTTGTCCCAAACAACATACAGCCTGAAATTTCTAGCCAGATTCAAATTAATTTAAAAACTAAACATACCTTAATTTAAATCCAATGAAATTTTACCCACACAAAAACAATGAAATTTAAAATATCAAAACCCGAAAGAAAAAAGTATTTTGGAACTAATTGCCTGTTTATTGTATTTTTTTCATTTTACAACCCATTTATTATTACTTATAGCCCATTTCTTATTACTTATAACCCATTTTTTGGGCAAAATGCATCCCTCCTTGTCTTAAAAGATTTCTGGCCCAGCAGGGCATAGAAAAGCAAGTAGGCCTACGTTGGTTATTCTGTTAAAAAACAAAATAGCTGGGCTAGCCATTTTCAGAAAGGAAAAAAACAAACTGGGCTGGTCATGTGCTAAACATATGAAATAAAAGCTTGGGCTAGACGGGCCACAGCTCCCGAACAACCCAGTTGATACCCTTCTTCGTCCCGAAAAAACAAAATTACTGCGCGCGCTGCTGGGTCCCTACTGTCATCCTCACCATGTACAATCATCTCCTTATTCCTCTCGGTTGTTGACCATGTTGACAACACCGGAGGGCGGCGCCGCAGTGATCGAACCAAGGCAGAGGACGATCGTGAGGCCTCGGATGGGAACGGACAGGAGCCGGGGAAGATGCGCGGAGTTTTAGGATGAGATGTGGCGTGCATGGCAGCACAACCAGCTGTGGGAGGCGGGAGCAGGCAGTCCCACCGGCGCTGGTTTGGCTTTGGCGGCTGGAGGACGAAGAGACTGAAGAAACACGACAGACATTGAATGTCAATCCAACGGTCAAGGTTGGAACAATCGTCTGTTGACTAAGCCGACACCAAGTAGCATACTTCTTTTATATATAGGAACGAAAGAAAAACTGGGCTCGTTCGCCTGATAACATTCCTGAAACTGTGACCATTCGATCTTGCATCGCAACTAAAACTGCAAGGAAAATGCGTTTGTTTGCCGTCCTCTTCCCAGGGAACGTTCGCCACATAAGTGACTAACATCCTTGGTTTCAACCGAGAGGTCTTGGGTTCGAGTCCCAGGAACTCTCAACTTTGTCCTCCTTCCTTCCTCGCAAAAGAGAGAGAAAGAAAATCAAAGACTTGAGAAGGCGTACAGAACAAGCTAGTGTACCAGTAAAGAGACGTTGCTGAGTTTTAGAAAAGAGAGAGACGTGCTCCTGTAGCTGGCTCGAATCCAAACCTAGACTATGACTCTATATGGTGCTATGCTACTCTGCAAGTAATGAAACTGACATATCCAACATTCGCTTCTCCTCTTCTCTACTGCCTAGCATCAGAAGCTTTGGCCGCAGCAACCATGTCCGATGGCTGCTCGTCCACCTGCTCTTCAGCAGGAAACAACTCGATATGCGCCAAGTCGCCACCCATACTGAAGGATCTAGAAGTAGATGTGTCTAGAGGGGGGTGATTAGACACTTAATGCTAAAGTTGCAATTTTTTAAGCTTTTTCGGTTTAAGTAGAGTTTAGGCACAATTTCAACACACACAATACATATCAAGCAAGCATGCAAAGAGTATATGAGCAGCGGAATGTAAAGCATGCAACTTGCAAGAATGTAAAGGGAAGGGTTTGGAGAAATCAAACGCAATTGGAGACACGGATGTTTTTCCCGTGGTTCGGATAGGTGGTGCTATCCTACATCCACGTTGATGGAGACTTCAACCCACAAAGGGTAACGGTTGCGCGAGTGCACACAGGGCTCCACCCACAAAGGGTAACGGTTGCGAGAGTCCACACAGGGCTCCACCCACGGAGGGTCCACGAAGAAGCAACCACCCACAAAGGGTCCACGAAGAAGCAACCTTGTCTATCCCACCATGGCCATCTCCCACACAGGACTTGCCTCACTAGCGGTAGATCTTCACGAAGTAGGCGATCTCCTTGCCCTTACAAACTCCTTGGTTCAACTCCACAATCTTGTCGGAGGCTCCCAAGTGACACCTAGCCAATCTAGGAGACACCACTCTCCAAGAAGTAACAAATGGTGTGTAGGTAATGAACTCCTTGCTCTTGTGCTTCAAATGATAGTCTCCCCAACACTCAACTCTCTCTCATAGGATTTGGATTTGGTGGAAAGAAGATTTGAGTGTAAAGCAACTTGGGAAAGGCTAGAGATCAAGATTCATATGGTAGAATGGAGTATCTTGGTCTCAACACATGAGTAGGTGGTTCTCTCTCAGAACATATGAGTTGGAACGGTGTATGCGTTCTGGTGGCTCTCTTCTCGAATGAAGAGGAGGTGGAGGGGTATATATAGCCTCCACACAAAATCCAACCGTTACACATAGTTTTCCAATCTTGGTGGGACCGAATCAGCAGACTCGGTCGGACCGAAAATGTAAACCTAGTGACCGTTGGAGATTTCGGTGGGACCGATTGGATCAACTCGGTGAGACCGATGTGCTAGGGTTAGGGTAAATCCAAAACTCGGTTTGACCGATTACTCAAACTCGGTGGGACCGATTTGGGTAATAAGTGAAACTGAGATTTGGCCAAGCAAACTCGGTGGGACCGATTGCATGTCTCGGTGGGACCGAGAATATTGCAATGGGTAACAGAGAGTTTGCAAGCCCATCTCAGTAAGACCGAGATCCCATCGGTGAGACCGAACTGATTAGGGTTTGGCAGTGGCTTATGACAAGTGAAACTCGGTGGCGCTGGATAGGAAGAATCGGTAGGACCGAGTTTGGCTTAGGGTTTTGGTCATATGTGGAAGTGGGAAAGTAGCTGAGGGTTTTGGAGCATATCACTAAGCACATGAAGCAAGAGGCTCATTAAGCAACACCTCATCCCTCCTTGATAGTATTGGCTTTTCCTAAAGACTCAATGTGATCTTGGATCACTAAAATGTAAAATGAGGAGTCTTGAGCTTGAAGCTTTAGCCAATCCCTTGTCCTTAGCATCTTGAAGGAGTTCCCACACCCTTTAGTCAATGCCACTCCATTGTTGAACTTATCTGAAACATGCTAGATAAAAACGTTAGTCCAACAAGAGATATGTTGTCATCAATTATCAAAACCACCTAGGGAGCACTTGTGCTTTCAATCTCCCCCTTTTTGGTAATTGATGGCAACATACATCAAAGCTTTAGATAAAGATATAAAGAACAGGAAGTAAAGCTTTGGAAGGACATGTAACAAGCATAGGCTCCCCCTACATGTATGCACTCATGTAAATATGAAATATAGAGGCATGTGAGAGCATAGCCATGACAGAGTAGGCAACGTGTTACATGTATCTTGGCCATATGCATCAGAGCAAAAGATTATCAAGGAAAATACCTTCATGCTCATGAGTCCTTCTTGCAAACAGTATGTACATAAGCAAGAACTCCTCATACTCATGATTTTGATGCATATACTTACCTTGTGGTCTTGAGTTGGCTTAGGATGAAATGAACCTGCACAAACATGATTAGATAACACATGTACGTCCACTAGCTAGAGCAAACAAAAGAAACCACAAGAATACCAAGACTGGGATGACATGTAGAGAGTGTGTACAAGGTACTACATTGAATTCAACATGTCCCCAAGAATAAAGATATGCAATGAATTTGACTGATTTCTTTCCCTTAGGTGTCTTGCTCCCCCTAAATCTTACATGGGATATTGGGAGAAGATAGGAAACAGAAAATCAGAGCTGAAAGATATGAATAGAACTTAATTCTAGGATCCTTGAGTATTCTTTCCCCCTTGGAGATTTCTTTCTCCCCCTTAACTTTTGATGTGATCTCTCTCTCTCCCTGATGATAAGATTTGATGTGATCTCTCTCTCCCCCTTTGACATCAATTTCCAAGAAGGTTTTTCCTGGAATCCGTCGAATAGGTTTGGTCCTTGAGATTCAGCACAAAGCAGTGAATGAAACTGTGATGCTTGTAGAGGACAAGATTCGTTGAGTGGAGCTGGATTAGAAGAAATATAGAATATGTGGCAAACTGTTTTTCCTGTTGCGAAATCGGTGGCACCGAGTGGCATGTTTCGGTAGTACCGAAGGGATTCGGTTGGACCGAAAATGGCAATTCGGTGAAACCGAGTTCATCACAGAGAAAAACACTTGTCACTTCAGCTCACTAGTCAAGTAAGATCTCACAAAGATTTGCAATGAATTAGCTGAAAGATTTGCAAGGAATTTGATGCAGAAATATGCAGAACAAAAATCAAAAAGAAAAGAGTGAAAGTTTCTAGATGAAGTTTTTTTTTGTGTTTGAAAAAGAAAGAAACAAATATGCAAGGGACAAATGCAATAACTCAGAAAAGAACACAAGAGAACTTCATCTAGAATTGGGCGGTGACATAGTCACCTATGTTAGAGTATATTAACTTAGGAGTCAAGTGAGGACACTTGATCGTAGGTCATACTCATTGTTTAAGCTCAAAATGGGGTTACCATTTTTCATTTAAGCATCTTGATGTATTCTCATCTTGTTAAGTTGCTTTGACTCATGTCTTGGAGTAAAGCTTCTCTAAGATGGAATAGCATACCTTGGGTGGTGGTGTGGTTCTTGCTCATGTAGTTGAACTTGTGTGGGTGCTCAAGGTTGATGTAGCTCATCAAGAGTTGGGAGCACCACTTGGAGTTTGAGTTCATCTACCTACATGGGTTAGTTCTTTGCAAGGAAGAGCACTTGTGTATCCAAAAGTGACAATCATGAGCTTAACATAGAATTTGTCAAAGGATATGTTTGAATGGTTTTGTGCTTCCTTGTCTTCAACCACTATTGTGTAGAGTCTTGGTCTTGCAGAGATTGCTCAAGATGTGAGTGAGTCGCAATCTCATGGAATTAGATTCAACCAAGCACCTACATGGGTTAGACAACATGCAAGGTGCAAATATATCCAAGACATAAGATAGTTATCATAAGAGATATATCATGGATTAGTCATAAGCTCATGTCTTGCATGTATCCAATGGAGCTTCTACTCCAAGTTCGAAGCATCAATGATGTTCAATTCTCCTCTCAACCTGCAAAACACTTTCTCATCAAGTGGTTTAGTGAATATATCCGCTAATTGCTTGTCGGTGCGAACATGCTTAAGATTGATGTCACCCTTAGCAACATGATCTCGAATGAAATGATGACGAACTTCAATATGCTTAGTTCGAGAATGTTGTACAGGATTATGACCAATTTTGATAGCACTTTCATTGTCACAAAGCAGTGGAACATGTTTCACATAAATCCCATAATCTTTAAGAGTTTGGGTCATCCAAAGTAATTGAGCACAACATGAACCAGCGGCAATGTATTCCGCTTCGGCGGTGGATAAGGATACCGAGTTTTGTTTCTTGGAAGACCAAGACACAAGAGACCTACCAAGAAATTGACAAGTACCCGAAGTGGACTTTCTATCAACCTTGTCTCCGGCATAATCCGAGTCAGAATAGCCAACAAGATCAAAAGAAGACCTCTTAGGATACCTAATGCCAAAATTTGGTGTATGGATTAAATATCTCACTATCCTTTTCACAGCCTTAAGATGACAATCTTTAGGAGCAGCTTGATATCGTGCACACATGCACACACTTAGCATAATATCGGGACGTGAAGCACATAGGTATAACAATGAACCAATCATAGAGCGATAAACCTTTTGATCAGCCGGTTCACCATCTTTGGTTAAATCATTATGTCCACTAGTAGGCATGGGTGTAGACATACCTTTGCATTCTTGCATATTGAACTTCTTGAATAAGTCCTTGGTGTACTTTGTTTGAGAGACAAATGTACCTTCCTTAGTTTGCTTGATTTGCAACCCGAGAAAGAATTTGAGTTCACTCATCATAGACATCTCAAACTTCTCTGACATTAGCTTTCCAAACTTTTCACTAAAGAAAGGGTTAGTTGAACCAAATATGATATCATCAACATAAATTTGGCATACAAATAGTTCTCCATTAACCCTTTTAGTAAAAAGAGTAGAATCAATTTTACCAATTTCAAAACCACTTGTAGTAAGGAACTTGGTCAAGCATTTATACCATGCTCTAGGAGCTTGTTTAAGACCATAAAGAGCTTTGTGAAGTTTCTAAACATGATTTGGTTTCTTAGGGTTGATAAAGCCAGGAGGTTGTTTGACATAAACTTCCTCCTCTATTTCACCATTTAGAAAAGCACTTTTAATGTCCATTTGGTACAAGGTGATATTATGGTGATTAGCATAGGCAAGTAAGATGCGAATGGACTCAAGTCTAGCAACGGGAGCATACGTCTCACCATAGTCCATACCTTCGACTTGTGTGTACCCTTGGGCGACGAGACGTGCTTTTTTGAGAACCACTTGTCCATCTTCATCTTGCTTGTTGCAAAACACCCATTTGGTACCAATGATGTTGTGGTTGTTGTCGGGCTTCTCGACCAATGTCCAAACTTGGTTTCTCTCAAAATTATGTAGCTCTTCATGCATAGCGTTTATCCAATCCGGATCTTCCAAAGCTTCTTCAACCTTCATAGGTTCAATGCTAGAGATGAATGAATAGTTTTCACAAAAGTTAGCTAAACGAGTTTTTGAGCGAGTGATTCTCCCGGTTTGTATATCATTGAGGATTTTCTCGACGGGATGATCTTTGGCAATTCTTGCTCGAACTCGTGAGAGCTTTTGCTTGGGTCTTCGTTGAACATCTTCTTCATCTTGTTCTTCTTCTTGGCCTTCTTCATTGTTGACGTCGTTGTTCTCTTGTCGTGGTGGAGAAGGAGGTTGTTGATGTTCATCTTGACGTACTTCCTCGTTTTCTTCATCTTGGTGTGTCCCACTTGTGGATGCTTCCATGTCGATCCTTGGTTCACCTTGTCGTGAAGTAGAAGCTTCCACTTGGACGGATGAAGTACTCTCCTTCACCTCCGTTGGACGAATTTTGCCAATGGACAAGTCTTGAATTGCTTCTGAAGGGTCTTTGTCTCCTACATCAATTGGCAATTGCTCTACTTGCGAGCCATTAGATTCATCAAACTTCACATCTACTGTCTCTTCAACCTTTCGGGTGAAATTGTTGTAGACATGGTAAGTGTGAGAGTTTGAGCCATAACCAAGTAGAAAACCTTCATGAGATTTAGGAGCAAACTTTGAACGATGATGCTTATCAAGAATGTAGCACTTTGAGCCGAATACTCGAAAGTATCCAACTTGCGGTTTGTTACCGGTGAGAAGCTCGTATGCCGTCTTGCCGAGTAGCTTGTGAAGATATAGGCGATTTGTTGCGTGACAAGCTGTCTCAACCGCTTCTGCCCAAAAGTGCTTTGGCGTCTTGTATTCATCAAGCATCGTTCTTGCCATTTCGATGAGCGTCCGGTTCTTCCTCTCAACAACTCCATTTTGTTGAGGTGTGTACGTAGCCGAGAACTCGTGTGAAATCCCTTCTTCGTCAAGAAAGGTGTCCACATTTGCGTTCTTGAACTCCGTTCCGTTGTCACTCCGAACCTTCTTGATCTTCACATCAAACTGATTTTGGGCCTTCCTAGCGAAGTTTCTGAAGATCTTCTGTACCTGCGACTTGTCATTAAGAAAGAACACCCACGTAAATCTTGAAAAATCATCAACTATAACTAGACCAAAGGAATTTCCACCGAGACTCTTGTAGGCGTTGGGACCAAAAAGATCCATGTGAAGTAGTTCGAGTGGCCTCCTTGTGGTCATGATGTTCTTCACGGGATGTCTTCCTCCAACCTGTTTACCTGCTTGACAAGCACTGCAAAGTCTATCCTTATCAAATATGACATCGTTGACTCCAAGGATATGATTTCCTTTAATAAGCTTGTCAAGGTTTCTCATGCCAACGTGACCTAGTCATCTATGCCACAACCAACCTTTTGAGGATTTAGCAACAAAGCAAGTTTTAGGTTGTGCCTTTTTAGAGAAATCGACAATGTAAAGATCACCTCTACGCATACTCGTAAAGACCATTTTATGATTGTCTCGACGAAATAGTTGGCAATCTACCTCAGTAAATAGGACATTCAAACCGAAATCAGCAAGTCTAGATACTGAAAGTAAGTTGTAGCCAAGAGATTCAACGAGCATGACATTTTGAATGGAACTATCATGTGAGATGGCCACCTTACCAAGGCCAACCACTTTACCCTTTGAATTATCACCAAAGGTGACATATTTTCGAGGGCCATCGTTTTCAGCAAGCTCACGAAACATCTCTTCATCTCCGGTCATATGATCAGTACATCCACTATCAAGAACCCATTCCTTTCCTCCTGATTCATATCCCCGAAGATTTGCCATAAGACCAAAATGTCTCATTGCATCATCAATATCGAAGTCACTATCATCATCATCGTAAAATTCATGTTCATCATGATCTTGTGACTCATCATTTCCTAGAGAGGGTAATTCATTAGATAAATGATCATCAAAGTGGTCACTTTTATGAATTCTTATAGCTTCGAATATGATATCATTAATGATTCCAACATCTCCTTTAGCATGCTTAAGATTGGTAAGTTCAAATAGACATTTACCAAAACTAGGATCACTAGTGTTCATCTTACTCAAGGCAATAGATTTATGAAGAATTTCATCCAAGGTTTTCAAGGAATGATCAGGAAATCGTTCCTCAAGAAATTTCCATATAGTATAGGCACAATTTTGAGTAGGCAAACTAGCAATCAAATTTTTGGGCAATCCTCTAATGATGAGCTCAATAGTTCTAAGATTGCGAATCATGTCAATATCTTCATCTAGGGTAGGATGCAAAGGATCAATATGAGATGCACAAGGGCTAGCAATATACTTGTTCAAATGATATTGATTGAAGATTACAAGCATCTCATTTTTCCACTCATGAAAATACTCTAGATCAAGAATAGGAACTCTATGTCTAAGACTCCCTAATGTAGACACATCCATCTTCCTCCAATGGTGATTAAACCAAGGCAATGGAGACCAAAGCTCTGATACCACTTGAAGGATCTAGAAGTAGATGTGTCTAGAGGGGGGTGATTAGACACTTAATGCTAAAGTTGCAATTTTTTAAGCTTTTTCGGTTTAAGTAGAGTTTAGGCACAATTTCAACACACACAATACATATCAAGCAAGCATGCAAAGAGTATATGAGCAGCGGAATGTAAAGAATGCAACTTGCAAGAATGTAAAGGGAAGGGTTTGGAGAAATCAAACGCAATTGGAGACATGGATGTTTTTCCCGTGGTTCGGATAGGTGGTGCTGTCCTACATCCACGTTGATGGAGACTTCAACCCACAAAGGGTAACGGTTGCGCGAGTCCACACATGGCTCCACCCACAAAGGGTAACGGTTGCGGGAGTCCACACAGGGCTCCACCCACGGAGGGTCCACGAAGAAGCAACCACCCACAAAGGGTCCACGAAGAAGCAACCTTGTCTATCCCACCATGGCCATCTCCCACACAGGACTTGCCTCACTAGCGGTAGATCTTCACGAAGTAGGCGATCTCCTTGCCCTTACAAACTCCTTGGTTCAACTCCACAATCTTGTCGGAGGCTCCCAAGTGACACCTAGCCAATCTAGGAGACACCACTCTCCAAGAAGTAACAAATGGTGTGTAGGTAATGAACTCCTTGCTCTTGTGCTTCAAATGATAGTCTCCCCAACACTCAACTCTCTCTCATAGGATTTGGATTTGGTGGAAAGAAGATTTGAGTGGAAAGCAACTTGGGAAAGGCTAGAGATCAAGATTCATATGGTAGGAATGGAGTATCTTGGTCTCAACACATGAGTAGGTGGTTCTCTCTCAGAACATACGAGTTGGAATGGTGTATGCGTTCTGGTGGCTCTCTTCTCGAATGAAGAGGAGGTGGAGGGGTATATATAGCCTCCACAAAAAATCCAACCGTTACACACAGTTTTCCAATCTCGGTGGGACCGAATCAGCAGACTCGGTCGGACCAAAAATGTAAACCTAGTGACCGTTAGAGATTTCGGTGGGACCGACTGGATCAACTCAGTGAGACCGATGTGCTAGGGTTAGGGTAAATCCAAAACTCGGTTTGACCGATTACTCAAACTCGGTGGGACCGATTTGGGTAATAAGTGAAACTGAGATTTGGCCAAGCAAACTCGGTGGGACCGATTGCATGTCTCGGTGGGACCGAGAATATTGCAATGGGTAACAGAGAGTTTGCAAGCCCATCTCGGTAAGACCGAGATCCCATCGGTGAGACCGAACTGATTAGGGTTTGGCAGTGGCTTATGACAAGTGAAACTCGGTGGCGCCGGATAGGAAGAATCGGTAGGACCGAGTTTGGCTTATGGTTTTGGTCATATGTGGAAGTGGGAAAGTAGCTGAGGGTTTTGGAGCATATCACTAAGCACATGAAGCAAGAGGCTCATTAAGCAACACCTCATCCCTCCTTGATAGTATTGGCTGTTCCTAAAGACTCAATGTGATCTTGGATCACTAAAATGTAAAATGAGGAGTCTTGAGCTTGAAGCTTTAGCTAATCCCTTGTCCTTAGCATCTTGAAGGAGTTCCCACACCCTTTAGTCCATGCCACTCCATTGTTGAACTTATCTGAAACATGCTAGATAAAAACGTTAGTCCAACAAGAGATATGTTGTCATCAATTATCAAAACCACCTAGGGAGCACTTGTTCTTTCACATACCATCGCCTATGGGTCTCATCACACCCCCGCCGGCACACGCACGGCAGCCGGTTGCTCATTGCAACCCGTTGCTGTTGGTGTGTGCTACCTCTTTAGCACTGCATTGGATTTCCTTGAAGAGGAAAGGATGATGCAGCAAAGTAGCGTAAGTATTTCCCTCAGTTTTTGAGAACCAAGGTATCAATCCAGTAGGAGGCTATGCGCGAGTCCCTCGTACCTGCACAAAGCAAATAACTCCTCGCAACCAACGTGATAAGGGGTTGTCAATCCCTTCACGGTCACTTACAAGAGTGAGATCTGATAGATATGATAAGATAATATTTTTGGTATTTTTGTGATAAAGATGCAAAGTAAAATAAAAGCAAAGTAAAAAGCAAAGGAAATAACTAAGTATTGGAAGATTAATATGATGAAGATAGACCCGGGGCCATAGGTTTCACTAGTGGCTTCTCTCAAGAGCATAGGTATTTTATGGTGGGTGAACGAATTACTATTGAGCAATCGACAGAATTGAGCATAGTTATGAGAATATCTAGGTATGATCATGTATATAGGCATGACGTCTGAGACAAGTAGACCGACTCCTGCCTGCATCTAGTACTATTACTCCACTCATCGACCGCTATCCAGCATGCATCTAGAGTATTAAGTTCATGAAAACAGAGTAACGCCTTAAGCAAGATGACATGATGTAGAGGGATAAATTCATGCAATATGATAAAACCCCCATCTTGTTATCCTCGATGGCAACAATACAATACGTGCCTTGCTGCCCCTACTATCACTGGGAAAGGACACCACAAGATTGAAACCAAAGCTAAGCACTTCTCCCATTGCAAGAAAGATCAATCTAGTAGGCCAAACCAAACTGATAATTCGAAGAGACTTGCAAATATAACCAATCATACATAAAAGAATTCAGAGAAGATTCAAATATTGTTCATAGATAATCTTGATCATAAACCCACAATTCATCAGTCTCAACAAACACACCGCAAAAAGAAGATTACATCAAATAGATCTCCATAAGAGAGGGGGAGAACTTTGTATCGAGATCCAAAAAGAGAGAAGAAGCCATCTAGCTAATAACTATGGACCCGAAGGTCTGAGGTAAACTACTCACACTTCATCGGAGGGGCTATGGTGTTGATGTAGAAGCCCTCCGTGATGGATGCCCCCACCGGCGGAGCTCCGGAACAGGCCCCAAGATGGGATCTCGTGGATATAAAAAGTTACGACAGTGGAATTAGGGTTTTGGCTTCGTCTCTGATCGTTTGGGGGTACGTAGGTATATATAGGAGGAAGGAGTACGTCGGTGGAGCAACAGGGGGCCCACAAGGGTGGAGGGCGCGCCCGGGGGTGGGGGTAGGCGCGCCCCCTACCTCGTGGCCTCCTCCTTTGTTTCTTGACGTAGGGTCCAAGTCTCCTGGATCATGTTCGGTGAGAAAATCACGTTTCCAAAGGTTTCATTCCGTTTGTACTCCGTTTGATATTCCTTTTCTTCAAAACCCTAAAATAGACAAAAAAACAGCAATTCTGGGATGGGCCTCCGGTTAATAGGTTAGTCCCAAAAATAATATAAAAGTGGATAATAAAGCCCAATAATGTCCAAAACATTAAATAGTATAGCATGGAGCAATCAAAAATTATAGGTACCTTGGAGATGTATCAAGCATCCCCAAGCTTAATTCCTGCTCGTCCTCGAGTAGGTAAATGATAAAAACATATTTTTTGATGTGGAGTGCTACTTGGCATAATTTTAATGTAATTCTTCTTAATTGTGGTATGAATATTCAGATCCGAAAGATTCAAGATAAAAGTTCACATTGACATAAAAATAATAATACTTCAAGCATACTAACAAAGCAATCATGTCTTCTCAAAATAACATGGCCAAAGAATGCTCTCATCATGCACAACCCCGATGACAAGCCAAGCAATTGTTTCATACTTTAGTAATCTCAAACCTATAAACTTTCACGCAATATATGAGCGTGAGCCATGGATATAGCACTATGGGTGGAATAGAATATGATGGGGGTTATGTGGAGAAGACAAAAAAGGAGAAAGTCTCATATCAATGAGGCTAATCAATGGGCTATGGAGATGCCCATCGATTGATGTTAATGCAAGGGGTAGGGATTGCCATGCAACGGATGCACTAAAGCTATAAATGTATGAAAGCTCAACCAAAGAAACTAAGTGGGTGTGCATCCAACTTGCTTGCTCACGAAGACCTAGGGCACTTGAGGAGGCCCATTGTTGGAATATACAAGCCAAGTTCTATAATGAAAAATTCCCACTAGTATATGAAAGTGACAAAACAAAAGACTCTCTATCATGAAGATCATGGTGCAACTTTGAAGCACAAGTGTGGCAAAGGATAGTAGCATTGTCCCTTTTATATTTTTTATTTGGCCTTTCTTTTTCTTTTTTTATTTGGCCTTCCCCTTTTTTTGGAACAATGCTCTATGAATGATGGTCATCACACTTCTATTTACTTACAACTCAAGAATTACAACTCGATACTTAGAACAAGATATGACTCTATATGAATGCCTCCGGCGGTGTACCGGGATATGCAATGAACCAAGAGTGACATGTATGAAAGAATTATGAACGGTGGCTTTGCCACAAATACTATGTCAACTACATGATCATGCTAAGCAATATGACAATGATGAATGTGTCATGATAAACGGAATGGTGGAAAGTTGCATGGCAATATATCTCGGAATGGCTATGGAAATTCCATAATAGGTAGGTATGGTGGCTGTTTTGAGGAAGATATAAGGAGGTTTATGTGTGAAAGAGCGTATCATATCACGGGGTTTGGATGCACCGGCGAAGTTTGCACCAACTCTCAATGTGAGAAAGGGCAATACACGGTACCGAAGAGGCTAGCAATGATGGAAGGGTGAGAGTGCGTATAATCCATGGACTCAACATTAGTCATAAAGAACTCATATACTTATTGCAAAAATCTACAAGTCATCAAAAACCAAGCACTGCGCGCATGCTCCTAGGGGGATAGATTGGTAGGAAAAGACCATCGCTCATCCCTGACCGCCACTCATAAGGAGGACAATCAAATAACACCTCATGTTTCAAATTTGTTACATAACGTTTACCACACGTGCATGCTACGGGACTAGCAAACTTCAACATAAGCATTTCTCAAATTCACAACTACTCAACTAGCACGACTTTGATATTATTACCTCCATATCTCAAAACAATCATCAAGCATCAACCTTCTCTTAGTATTCAAAACACTCATAAGAAAAAAAATACTAATCTTGAATACCTAGCATATTAGGATTATTTAAGCAAATTACCATGCTATTTAAGACTCTCAAAATAATCTAAGTGAAGCATGAGAGATCAATAGTTTCTATAAAACAAATCCACCACCGTGCTCTAAAATATATAAGTGAAGTACTAGAGCAAAACTATATAACTCAAAAAGATATAAGTGAAGCACATAGAGTATTCTAACAAATTCCAAATCATGTATGGATCTCTCAAAAGGTGTGTACAGCAAGGATGATTGTGGTAAACTAAAATCAAAGACTCAAATCATACAAGATGCTCCAAGCAGAACACATATCATGTGGTGAATAAAAATATAGCTCCAAGTAAAGTTACCGATAGAAGTAGACGAAAGAGGGGATGCCTTCCGGGGCATCCCCAAGCTTTGGCTTTTAGTTATCCTTAGATTATCTTGGGGGTTCCATGGGCATCCCCAAGCTTAGGCTCTTGCCACTCCTTGTTCCATAATCCATCAAATCTTTACCCAAAACTTGAAAACTTCACAACACAAAACTTAAAGTAGAAAATCTCGTGAGCTCCGTTAGCGAAAGAAAACAAAAGACCACTTCAAGGTACTGTAATGAACTCACTATTAATTTATATTGGTGTTAAACCTACTGTATTCCAACTTCTCTATGGTTTATAAACTATTTTACTAGCCATAGATTCATCAAAATAAGCAAACAATACACGAAAAACAGAATCTGTCAAAAACAGAACAGTCTGTAGTAATCTGTAGCTAGCGCAAGATCTGGAACCCCAAAAATTCTAAAATAATTTGCTGGACGTGAGGAATTTATCTATTAATCATCTGCACAAATAATTAACTAAATAACACTTTCCAAATAAAAATGGCAGCAGTTCTCGTGAGCGCTAAAGTTTCTGTTTTTTACAGCAAGATATAAAGACTTTCCCGAGTCTTCCCAATGGTTCTACTTGGCACAAACACTAATTAAACACAAAAAACACAACCTAAACAGAGGCTAGATAAATTATTTATTACTAAAAAGGATCAAAAAGCAAGGAATAAAAACAAAATTGGGTTGCCTCCCAACAAGCGCTATCGTTTAACGCCCTTAGCTAGGCATAAAAAGCAAGGATAGATCTAGGTATTGCCATCTTTCGTAGGCAATCCATAAGTGGCTCTCATAATAGATTCATAAGGTAATTTAATTTTCTTTCTAGGAAAGTGTTCCATGCCTTTCCTTAACGGAAATTGGAATCTAATATTTCCTTCCTTCATATCAATAATTGCACCAATTGTTCTAAGGAAAGGTCTACCAAGAATAAGGGCATGTACAATGGTGCTATCTTAGGAGTGCCACGTAGGATCAATGATGAGGTGGAGGAGAGAGAACTCATTAGAAAAGGCTTGTCTTCTTTTATTTAAGAGAAGACAAGAGATGATCTCTTAGCACAATATGTCTCACCATGTTTTTAGGAATTGCTAGTTATTGAAGATAAGGCTAAGATATGACCCATTGTAGACTCTCTTTTTTTTCATCTCTAAATTACATGCAAAATTTAAGATAAGACTATCTTATCAACCATTGTACATGCCCTAATAGGACATGAAGGATTGCAATCTATGTCAAGAACAATAAATCTACGGGCACATAATTCCTATTTGCGACAATAAGAACATCATTAATTCTTCCCATTGGTTTCTTAATAGTGGAATCCGGAAGGTGCAAGTTTACAGAGCAATCATCAAAATCACGGAAACCTAACAAATCACACAAAGTCTTTGGAATCGTGGAAACACTAGCACCCAAATCACATAAAGCATAGAACTCATGGTCTTTAATCTTAATTTTAATAGTTGGTTCCCACTCATCATAAAGTTTTCTAGGGATAGAAACTTCCAATTCAAGTTTTTCTTCATAAGATTGCATCAAGGCATCAACGATATGTTTAGTAAACGCTTTATTTTGACTATAAGCATGAGGATAATTTAGCACGGATTGCAACAAGGAAATACAATCAATCAAAGAGAAATTTTCATAATTAAATTCCTTGAAATCCAAAATAGTGGGTTTAGCAACATCTAGGGTTTTAATTTCTTCGATCCCACTTTCATCAAATTTAGCATCAAAATCTAAAAACTCCGAATTTTTGGAACGCCTTCTAGGTAAAGGTGGATCATGTTCAGTCCCATCATTATTAAGATTCATATTGCAAAACAAAGATTTAATAGGGGATACATCAATAACTTTTAGATCTTCAGCTTTATTTTCATAGGAACTAGAAGAACACGCTCTTATAACGGCATCTTTCTTAGCACGCATCCTAGCGGTTCTTTCTTTGCACTCATCAATGGAAATTCTCATGGCTTTTAGAGACTCATTGATATCATGCTTAGGATGAATAGATCTAAGTTTCAAATAATCAACATCAAGAGAAATTCTATCAACGTTCCTAGCCAACTCATCAATCTTAAGCAATTTTTCTTCAATCAAAGCATTGAAATTATTTTGTGAAGTAATAAATTCTCTAATATTAGATTCAAAATCAGAGGGCATCTTATTATAATTTCCATAAGAACTGTTGTAGGAATTACCATAGTTATTAGAGGGATTACTAGGATAAGGCCTAGGAATAAAATTTCCTCTATACACGTTGTTACCAAAATTATTCCTACCAACAAAATTCACATGCATAGATTCATTATTATTCTCAATCATTAGGATCAGAAGAAACACTCTTACTAGCAAATAATTTCATAAGTTCATCCATCTTTCCACTCAGAACATTAATTTCTTCTATCGCATGCACCTTTTTATTAGTAGATCTTTCAGTATGCCATTGAGAATAATTAACCATAATATTATCTAGGAGTTTAGTAGCTTCTCCTAAAGTGATTTCCATAAAAGTGCCTCCCGCGGCCGAATCTAAAAGATTTCTAGAAGCAAAATTCAATCCGGCATAATTTTATTGTATAATCATCCACAAATTCAAACCATGAGTAGGGCAATTACGTATCATTAATTTCATCCTCTCCCAAGCTTGTGCAACATGTTCATGATCAAGTTGCTTAAAATTCATAATATCGTTTCTAAGGGAGATGATCTTAGCGGGAGGAAAATACTTAGAGATAAAAGCATCTTTGCACTTGTTCCAAGAATCAGTACTATTTTTAGGCAAATACGAAAACCAAGTTTTAGCACGATCTGTAAGCGAAAAAGGAAATAACTTCAATTTAACAATATCGTTATCCACATCTTTCTTCTTTTGCATATCACACAAATCAACGAAGCTATTTAGATGGGTAGCGGCATCTTCACTAGGAAGGCCGGAAAACGGATCTTTCATGACAAGATTCAGTAAAGCGGCATTAATTTCACAAGATTCAACATCGGTAAGAGGAGCAATCGGAGTGCTAATAAAATCATTGTTGTTGGTATTGGTAAAGTCACACAATAGTGTTATCTTGAGCCATCGTGACAAGCAAGCAATCCAACACACAAGCAAACAAAAAGAAAGCAGGCAAAAGGAGGCAAATAGAGAAAGAGAGGGAGGATAGAGAGAGAGAGGGCGAATAAAACAGCAAGGGTGAAGTGGGGGAGAGGAAAACGAGAGGCAAATGGCAAATAATGTAATGCGGGAGATAAGTATTGTGATGGGTACTTGGTATATTGACTTTTGCGTAGACTCCCCGGCAACGGCGCCAGAAATTCTTCTTGCTACCTCTTGAGCACTGCATTGGATTTCCTTGAAGAGGAAAGGATGATGCAGCAAAGTAGCATAAGTATTTCCCTCAGTTTTTGAGAACCAAGGTATCAATCCAGTAGGAGGCTACACGCGAGTCCCTCGTACCTGCACAAAGCAAATAACTCCTCGCAACCAACGCGATAAGGGGTTGTCAATCCCTTCACGGTCACTTACGAGAGTGAGATCTGATAGATATGATAAGATAATATTTTTGGTATTTTTGTGATAAAGATGCAAAGTAAAATAAAATCAAAGGAAATAACTAAGTATTGGAAGATTAATATGATGAAGATAGACCCGGGGGCGAAAGGTTTCACTAGTGGCTTCTCTCAAGAGCATATGTATTTTACGGTGCGTGAACGAATTACTGTTGAGCAATTGACAGAATTGAGCATAGTTATGAGAATATCTAGGTATGATCATGTATATAGGCATCACGTCCGAGACAAGTAGACCAACTCCTGCCTGCATCTACTACTATTACTCCACTCAATGACCGCTATCTGGCATGCATATAGAGTATTAAGTTCATGAAAACAGAATAACGCCTTAAGCAAGATGACATGATGTAGAGGGATAAATTAATGCAATATGATAAAAAAAACCATCTTGTTATCCTCGATGCCAACAATACAATACGTGCCTTGCTGCTGGGAAAGCGCACTGCAAGATTGAACCCAAAGGTAAGCACTTCTCCCATTGCAAGAAAGATCAATCTAGTAGGCCAAACCAAACTGATAATTCGAAGAGACTTGCAAAGATAACCAATCATACATAAAAGAATTCAGAGAAGATTCAAATATTGTTCATAGATAATTTTGATCATAAACCCACAATTCATCGGTCTCAACAAACACACCACAAAAAGAAGATTACATCGAATAGATCTCCATAAGGGAGGGGGAGAACTTTGTATTGAGATCCAAAAAGACAGAAGAAGCCATCTAGCTAATAACTATGGACCCGAAGGTCTGAGGTAAACTACTCACACTTCATCGGAGGGGCTATGGTGTTGATGTAGAAGCCCTCCGTGATGGATGCCCCCTCCGACGGAGCTCCGGAACAGGCCCCAAAGATGGGATCTCGTGGACACGGAAAGTAACGGCGGTGCAATTAGGGTTTTGGCTCCGTCTCTGATCGTTTGGGGGTACGTAGGTATAATAGGAGGAAGGAGTACGTTGGTGGAGCAACAGGGGGCCACGAGGGTGGAGGGTGCGCCTGGGGGGGGGGGGGGTAGGCGCGCCCCCTACCTCGTGGCCTCCTCCTTTGTTTCTTGACGTAGGGTCCAAGTCTCCTAGATCATGTTCGGTGAGAAAATCACGTTCCCGAAGGTTCCATTCCGTTTGGACTCCATTTGATATTCCTTTTCTTCGAAACCCTAAAATAGGCAAAAAAACAACAATTCTGGGTTGAGCCTCTGGTTAATAGGTTAGTCCCAAAAATAATATAAAAGTGGATAATTAAGCCCAATAATGTCCAAAACAGTAGATAATATAGCATGGAGCAATCAAAAATTATAGATACATTGGAGACGTATCAGTGTGGTGCCACTGCTACAAATCACGCAGAGTCATCCGTCGCGTCTCAACCACAATCATCAACCCTGGCCAAGTCTTCTACAAATGCCCGAATCATGGGGTAATAATATGTTTAAGTGTTGTTCTGCTGCTTTTCAGTTGCTGATTTTTTTAATAGTTTGGTTGATGATCTTCCAAGTTGATTCGTGCAGAAAAGGGAAGATTCGTGTGATTTGTATTTCTGGGAAGTTGCTGATGTGGGGGAATGCAACTACGCTGATTATTTGGTTAGCAGAGGAATCCCAATACTAGCAGGTTGGAGTGTTGGACAAGTAACTAAAGGAACGATAGACGAGGAAGATGCAGAGCAGAAGGTTAAACATGCAGTTCCTTTGATCATGGCCAAGCAACAACTGCTGAACGACCTTGACAGCAATGAGGATATGAAAGAGCTTGTGAAGATAATGGGCAAAATTGATGTGCTCTGTAGGATGATTGTCTCTTTATTTGCAGTTGTCGGTGTCAAAACCGGCGGATCTCGGGTAGGGTCCGCGAACTGTGCGTCTAAGGCGGATGGTAACAAGAGGCAGGGGACACGATGTTTACCCAGGTTCGGGCCTCTTGATGGAGGTGATACCCTATGTCCTGCTTGATTGTTCTTGATGTTATGAGTATTACAAGAGTTGATCTACCATGAGATCGTAGAGGCTAAACCCTAGAAGCTATCCTATGTTATGATTGTATGTTGTCCTACGGACTAAACCCTCCGGTTTATATAGACACCGGAGGGGGCTAGGGTTACACAGAGTCGGTTACAAGGGAGGAGATCTCCATATCTGTATTTCCTAGCTTGCCTTCCACGCCAAGGAGAGTCCCATCCGGACACGGGACGAAGTCTTCAATCTTGTATCTTCATAGTCCAATAGTCCGGCCAAAGGATATAGTCCGGCTGTCTGGAGACCCCCTAATCCAGGACTCCCTCAGTAGCCCCTGAACCAGGCTTCAATGATGATGAGTCTTGCGCGCAGTATTGTCTTCGGCATTGCAAGGCGGGTTCTTCTCCAAATCCTGAATATCTGCTAAGTAGTGTCCGGCTCCCATAAATGTTGGACTTCTTGGCTTCTGCGCCCAATAAGGGCCATCTTCCACGCGTCGAGTGAATGCGAGGAGCCAGGGCGTTTTTACATTCGCCCCCTAGCCAGGTAAATAAATCGTCTATTAAAGGGATGAGGATTCTTAGATCCAATCCACACCATCCTCCCATGACGAGAATCCATCGGAGCGCGCTCGGAAAAATCCATTCCATCATGGCCGGCCACTGCAGCTCCTTCTCCCGCCCCCGTAGCCCTAAGCCCGGTGATTGGGAGAGGTGTTCCATCCTGCACAGCCGATTAGTAGAGTTGCAGACCCAGGGATTTCTCCCTCCAGCGTATATGGTCCCCGTCCGAGCCGGGCTCACCACCTATAATGGCGGGGAGTAAGCGGAGAGCTTCCCCAGTCCCTCTAAGGGGGAGCGGGTATGCCTTGTCCCTTACTTACGAAGGGGACTCGTATTTCCAATTCATCCATTCCTCCGCGGGCTCCTGGAGTTTTACGGCCTCCAACTGCATAATTTCACCCCTGCTTCCATATTACACATCGCCGGTTATGTTGCCCTTTGTGAGCTGTTTTTGGGCTGCGAGGCTTATTTCGAGCTATGGAAAAGGTTATTTTGCCTTGTGCCCCGCACACAGAAGGGGTCACTTTATCATGTGGGCGGAGCCGAAATATGGCGCATCGCCGAGACCGGATACGAGTCCGGTACTCCGAAGAAGATGTCCGAAGACTGGCCTTCGGAGTGGTTTTACATGGAGGACGTCCCCCTTCCAGACCCTGTTCGGCGGGGTCTTCCTAAGTTCAACAATTCTCCTATGAAGAAACGCCAAAGCTAGCACCCACGGAGCCCCCAGGAGGAAGACAACGGAGAAGTCCTTTACCTGATGAACCGGATTAAAGCGCTGGCTTGATAACCCACAAGTATAGGGGATCGCAACAGTTTTCGAGGGTAGAGTATTCAACTCAAATTTGTTGATTCGACACAAGGGGAGCCAAAGAATATTCTCAAGTATTAGCAGCTGAGTTGTCAATTCAACCACACCTGGAAACTTAATATCTGCAGCAAAGTATTTAGTAGCAAAGTAATATGATAGTAATGATAACGGTAACAAAAGGTAACCATAGTAAAAGTAATGTTTTTGGTATTTTGTAGTGATGATAGCAATAGCAACGGAAAAGTAAATAAGCGGAGAACAATATATGGAAAGCTCGTAGGCAATGGGTCGGTGATGGAGAATTATGCTGGATGCGGTTCATCATGTAACAGTCATAACCTAGGGTGACACAGAACTAGCTCCAGTTCATTGATATAATGCAGGCATGTATTCCGAATATAGTCATACGTGCTTATGGAAAAGAACTTGCATGACATCTTTTGTCCTACCCTCCCGTGGCAGCGGGGTCCTTACGGAAACTAAGGGATATTAAGGCCTCCTTTTAATAGAGAACCGGAACAAATCATTAACACATAGTGAATACATGAACTCCTCAAACTACGGTCATCACCGGTAAGTATCCCGATTATTGTCACTTCGGGGTTAACGGATCATAACACATAATAGGTGACTATAGACTTGCAAGATAGGATCAAGAACACTCATATATTGATGAAAACATAATAGGTTCAGATCTGAAATCATGGCACTCGGGCCCTAGTGACAAGCATTAAGCATAGCAAAGTCATAGCAACATCAATCTCAGAACATAGTGGATACTAGGGATCAAACCCTAACAAAACTAACTCGATTACATGATAGACCCCATCCAACCCATCACCGTCCAGGAAGCCTACGATGGAATTACTCACGCACGGTGGTGAGCATCATGAAATTGGTGATGGAGGATGGTTGATGATGACGATGGCGACGGATTCCCCTCTCCGGAGCCTCGAACGGACTCCAAATCAGCCCTCCCAAGAGGTTTTAGGGCTTGGCGGCGGCTCCGTATTGTAAAACGCAATGATTTATTCTCTCTGATTTTTCTCTCCCCGAAACTCAATATATGGAGGTGGAGTTGGAGTCGGAGAGGGAACAGGGGGGCCACGAGGTAGGGGGCGCGCCCTAGGGGGGCAGGCGCGCCCCCACCCTCGTGGGGAGGTGGTGGGCCCCCTGGCCTTCATCTTTTGCAGGTATTCTTCTTATTTTCTGAAAAGTGTCTCCATGAAGATTCAGGTCATTCCGAGAACGTTTGCTCCTGCACATAAATAACACCATGGTAATTCTGCTGAAAACAACGTCAGTCCGGGTTAGTTCCATTCAAATCATGCAAGTTAGAGTCCAAAACAAGGGCAAAAGTGTTTGGAAAAGTAGATACGTTGGAGACGTATCAACTCCCCCAAGCTTAAACCTTTGCTTGTCCTCAAGCAATTCAGTTGACAAACTGAAAGTGATAAAGAAAAACTTTTACAAACTATGTTTTCTCTTATTGTTATAAATATGTAAAGCCAGCATTCAAGTTTTCAGCAAAGATTATAACTAACCACATTCACAATAACGCATAGGTCTCAAGTTTACTCATATCAATAGCATAATCAACTAGCGAGCCATAATAATAAATCTCGGATGACAACACTTTCTTAAAACAATCATAATATGATATAGCAAGATGGTATCTCGCTAGCCCTCTCTAAGACCGCAAAACATAAATGCAGAGCACCTTTAAAGACCAAGGACTGACTAGACATTGCAATTCATGGTAAAAGAGATCCAGTCAAGTCATACTCAATGTAAACTAACATTAATGAATGCAAATGACAGTGGTGCTCTCCAACTAGTGCTTTTTAATAAGAGGATGATGACTCAGCATAAAAGTAAATAGATAGGCCCTTCGTAGAGGGAAGCAGGGATTTGTAGAGGTGCCAGAGCTTGGTTTTGAAACAGAGGTGAATAATATTTTGAGCGGTATACTTTCATTGTCAACATAACAACCAAGAGATGGCGATATCTTCCATGCTACACACATTATAGGCGGTTCCCAAACAGAATGGTAAAGTTTATACTCCCCCTTCCACCAACAAGCATCAATCCATGGCTTGCTCGAAACAACGAGTGCCTCCAACTAACAAGAGTCCCAGGGGAGTTTTGTTTGCAATTATTTTGATTTAGTTTGCATAAAGCTTGGGACTGGGCATCCCGGTGACCAGCCATTTATCTCATGAGTGAGGAGCGGAGTCCACTCATCTTGAGAATAACCCGCCTAACATGGAAGATACAGACAGCCCTAGTTGATACATGAGCTATTCGAGCATACAAAACAGGATATTTATTTGAAGGTTTAGAGTTTGGCACATACAAATTTACTTGGGACGGCAGGTAGATACCGTATATAGGTAGGTATAGTGGACTCATGTGGAATAACTTTGGGGTTTAGGGAGTTTGGATGCACAAGTAGTATTCCCGCTTAGTACAGGTGAAGGCTAGCAAAAGACTGGGAAACGACAGCAGTCATGAACATGCATTAAAATTAATCAACACCGAATGCAAGCATGAGTAGGATATAATCCACCATGAACATAAATATCGTGAAGGCTATGTTGATTTTGTTTCAACTAGATGCGTGAACATGTGCCAAGTCAAGTCACTTAAATCCTTCAGAGGAGGATACCACCCTATCATACCACATCATTACTATCTCAATAGCATGTTAGCACGCAAGGTAAACCATTATAACTCATAGCTAATCAAGCATGGCACAAGAAACTATGATCTCTAATTGTCATTGCAAACATGTTTATTCATAGTAGGCTGAATCAGGAACGATGAACTAATCATATTTACAAAAACAAAAGAGGTCGAGTTCATACCAGCTTTTCTCATCTCAGTCAGTCCATCGTATATCGTCATAATTGCCTTTCACTTGCACGACCGAATAGTGTGAATAATAATAATAGTGCACATGCATTGGACTAAGCTGGAATCTGCAGGCATTCAATAAATAGGAGAAGACAAGGCAATGTGGGCTCTTTTGTCAGATCAACAATAATGCATATAAGAGCCATTTCAACAATTTAATTATGGTCTTCTCCTATCGACCCCCAAAGGAAAGAAAAGAAATAAAACTATTTACACGGGAAAGCTCCCAACAAGCAAAAGAAGAACATGAAATATTTTTGGGTTTTCTTTTTAATTACTACTACAAGCATGGAAATTAAATTGATTAAAAGCTACAACTAATTTTTTTGGTTTTTTCTTAAGGTTTATTAGGCACATAAGAAGAAAGCATAAAAAAGAAATTAAACTAGCATGGATGATATAATGAAAAAGTATGAGCACCGACATCTAGCAATGAGTGTGTGAACATAAATGTAATGTCGGTGGGAAATACATACTCCCCCAAGCTTAAGCTTTTGGCCTAAGTTGGTCTATGGCCACGGCTGGCGTGGCGGATATCCATAATAGTAGTTGGGGTCGTACTGCGATGCAGCGGCTATCGCCTGCTGAGCTACAGCGTGGCGACGAGCGGCCTCCTCTCTCCTCTCATACTCATCTGCATCCTCTCTGGTAATAGTATATCCTCCTCTTGCCTGATAATCAAAGAAGGTAGGAGCAGGGAGAGTAATACGGACAACACGGCGTCTGTCAAAGATTAGTCGATACTGGAGAGGTGATTCATTCCTCTCGACAAACTGGTGGTGATCCATAGCATTAAAATCTAGATAGGTACGAGATAATTCAATATCATCTTCGCGTATGGCTATACCAAGAAAATTAGCTACGCGGGTTGCATAAATTCCACCAAAGAAATCTCCATTAAGTCTATTAAGATGCAACCTACGTGCAACAATGGCTCCCAAATTATATGATTTCTCTCCTAACACGACACTCCTAAGAATACTAAGATCGGGGACACACAGGTGACATGCCTCATCTTTACCATCAATGCATCTACCTATGAAGAGAGAAAAATAATCTATAGCAGGAAAGTGAATGCGCCCTATGGTAGCTTGTGTAATATCTCTAGATTCTCCCACAGTTATGCTAGCAAGAAAATCCCTAAATTCAGATTTGCAAGGGTCCCTTATACTACCCCATTGTGGAAGTTTGCATGCAGTAGTAAAATCCTCTAAGTCCATAGTGTAAGATTTATCATAAAGATCAAGCAGGACAGTTGGAGAATTACGTGAAGTTGAAAATTCAAACCTCCTCACAAAGGTACTGGTGAGGTTGTGATACTGGCTGCACTTCTCTCTCTCGAAGCTCACAAGATCAGCATTACGCAAATATGCTTTTGAATTCTTCCTTAATTCCCGCTCGATCCATAAAGTTCTCAGAAGGCCATTCACAAGGACGCACTGGAGCGTCTCTTGGTGGCTCGTCATTAGCATCACGCATTGCAAGCCTGGGTCCTTGCTTCCTTGAAGAACCACCTTGGAACATTTTCCTAAGCATATTTCTTCCTCTGAAAAATTCTGAAATTTTTTAGTAACTTCAAAATAAAAGTAAACCAAACTCAATAATATTGATAGAAACTACTCCTACAAGTGTCTAGGGCCTATATCATGCATCAAAACTACTTTTGACCATATAAATTTGACATGCAAGCTCAAGAACAGGGTCACCTAAGCAACAAAAATTTGCAATGAATAAAGCACTAGAACAAAAACTAATTGGACCAATGGAGGAGTCACATAACAAGGAACAATCTCCCCAAGTAGTTTTGTGAGAGGTGCTTTGAGCAAGGAGATCGAAAATGGCAGCAAACGAGCTTGGACTCGGGTTTGAGCTGGTTATTCGTGTTTGTGGGAGGAAGAAGAAGTGTATGGGTGAAAGGATAAGTGGAGGAGGGCCACCGTGGGCCCACGAGGCAGGGGGCGCGCCTAGGGGGTAGGGCGCGCCCTCCACCCTCGTGGGCAGGTGGTTGACCCCCCTGCTGTGTTCTCAGTGCCAAATATTCTCAAATATTCTAGAAAAAATCATATTTAAATTTCAGGGCATTTAGAGAACTTTTATTTTCGAGGTATTTTTATATTGCACGGATAATCAGATAACAGACAGAAAAATATTTATTTTTATTTTATTTAATATAAATAACATAAAGTAAAAGTGGGGTACAACAGGTTGTGCCTTCTAGTTTCATCCATCTCATGATCATCAAAAGGAAACCTCTAACGAGGTTGATCAAGTCTTGTTAACAAACTCATTCCGAATAACATGGAAACGGAGAAATTTTGAATAACACTATGTTACCTCAACGGGGATATGCACATCCCCAATAATTAGAATATCATATTTCTTCTTGACAGTAGGAAGAGGAAATTCAAAACCTTCAAATATAATCGATGGAATTTTTCCAATAGAGTTGATACTATGAACTTGAGGTTGTTTCCTCGGAAAGTGTACCGTATGCTCATTACCATTAACATGAAAAGTGACATTGTCTTTAGTGCAATCAATAATAGCCCCTGCAGTATTCAAAAAGGGTCTTCCAAGAATAATAGACATACTATCGTCCTTGGGAATATCAAGAATAACAAAGTCTGTTAAAATAGTAACGGTTACAACTACAACAGGCACATCCTCACAAATACCGATAGGTATAGCAGTTGATTTATCAGCCATTTGCAAAGATATTTCAGTAGGTGTCAACTTATTCAAATCAAGTCTGCGATACAAAGAGAGAGGCATAACACTAACACCGGCTCCAAGATCACATAAAGCAGTTTTAACATAGTTTCTTTTAATGGAGCATGGTATAGTTGGTACACCGAGATCTCCAAGTTTCTTTGGTATTCCACCCTTAAAAGTATAATTAGCAAGCATGGTGGAAATTTCAGCTTCCGGTATCTTTCTTTTATTTGTAATATTATCTTTCATGTACTTAGCATAAGGATTAGTTTTGAGCATATCGGTTAATCGCATACGCAAAAAGATAGGTCTAATCATTTCAGCAAAGCGCTCAAAATCCTCATCATCCTTTTTCTTGTATGGTTTGGGAGGAAAAGGCATGGGTTTCTGAAACCAAGGCTCTCTTTCTTTACCATGTTTCCTAGCAACAAAGTCTTTCTTATCATAACGTTGATTCTTTGATTGTGGGTTATCAAGATCAACATCAGGTTCAATTTCTATATCATTATCATTACTAGGTTGAGCATCATCATGAACATTATTATTAGCATTACCACTAGTTTCAGGTTCATTACCAGATTGAGTTTCAACATCAGAAATAGAAATATCATTTGGATTCTCAGGTGTTTCAACAATACGATCACTAGAAGCATGCAAAGTCCTATCATTTTTCTTTTTCTTCTTTTTAGAAGAACTAGGTGCATCTATTTTATTTCTCTGAGAATCTTGCTCAATTCTCTTAGGGTGGCCTTCAGGATACAAAGGTTCCTGAGTCATTCTACCAGTTCTAGTAGCCACTCTAACAACATTATCATTATTCTTACTATTCAATTCATTGAGCAAATCATTTTAAGCTTTAAGTACTTGATCTACTTGAGTGGTAACCATAGAAGCATGTTTACTAATAAGTTTAAGTTCACCTTTGACATTAGCCATATAATCACCCAAGTGTTCAAGCATATTTGAATTGTATTTCAGTTGTCTACCAAAAAAAGCATTAAAGTGTTCTTGCTTAGCCATAAATTTATCAAACTCATCTAAGGATGGGCTAGCAATTTTAGTAAATGGGATTTCAACTTTATCATATCTATAGAGAGAATTTACCTTTACTACCTGTGTCAGATTATCAAGACCATGAGTTTCTTCAATAGGTAATGGATTAAGATTATATGTTTCTTCAACAGGCGGTAAATTAAGACCATGTATTTCTTTAATAGGAGGTAAATTCTTAACATCTTCAGCTTTAATACCCTTTTCTTTCATAGATTTCTTTGCCTCTTGCAAATCTTCAGGACCGAGAAATAGAATACCCCTCTTCTTCAGAGTTGGTTTAGGAATAGGCTCAGGAATTGGCTCCGGAGGTGTCCAATTATTTTCATTTGTCAACATATTATTCAATAGAATTTCAGCTTCATCCGGTGTTCTTTCCTTGAAAACAGAACCAGCACAACTATCCAGATAATCTCTAGAGGCATCGGTTAGTCCATTATAAAAGATATCAAGTATTTCATTTTTCTTAAGAGGATGATCAGGCAAAGCATTAAGTAATTGGAGAAGCCTCCCCCAAGCTTGTGGGAGACTCTCTTCTTCAATTTGCACAAAATTATATATAACCCTTAAAGCAGCTTGTTTCTTATGAGCAGGGAAATATTTAGGAGAGAAGTAATAAATCATATCCTGGGGACTACGCACACAGCCAGGATCAAGAGAATTAAACCATATCTTAGCATCACCCTTTAATGAGAACGGAAATATTTTAAGGATATAAAAGTAACGAGTTCTCTCATCTTTAGTGAACAGGGTGGCTATATCATTCAATTTAGTAAGATGTGCCACAACAGTTTCAGATTCATAACCATGGAAAGGATCAGATTCAACCAAAGTAATTATATCAGGATCAACAGAGAATTCATAATCCTTATCAGTAACAAAGATAGGTGAAGTAGCAAAAGCAGGGTGAGGTTTCATTCTAGCATTTAGAGATTGCTTACTCCATTTAGCTAATAACCTTTTGAGTTCATTTCTATTTTTGCAAGCTAAGATAGCGAAAGAAGCTTCTTGATAAAAAACATAACCCTTAGGAATAACAAGTGATTCTTCATCATCACTCTCATTAGTATCATCAGATTCAGTATTTTGAATTTCTCTAGCCCTAGCAAGTTGTTCATCAAGAAAATCACTAAGTGGCATAGTAGAATCAGGCATAGAAGTAGTTTCATCATAAATATCATGCATAGCAGAAGTGGCATCATTAATAACATGCGACATATCAGAACGAATAGCAGAAGCAGGTGTAGGTGTCGCAAACTTACACATAACAGAAGGTGAATCAAGTGCAGAGCTAGATGGCAGTTCCTTACCTCCCCTCGTAGTTGAGGGATAGATCTTGGTTTTTGGATCTCTCAAGTTCTTCATAATGATAAGCAGATATATATCCCAAGTGACTCACAGAATAGAGCTATGCTCGCCGGCAACGGCGCCAGAAAATAGTCTTGATAACCCACAAGTATAGGGGATCGCAACAGTTTTCGAGGGAAGAGTATTCAACCCAAATTTGTTGATTTGACACAAGGAGAGCCAAAGAATATTCTCAAGTATTAGCAGCTGAGTTGTCAATTCAACCACACCTGGAAACTTAATATCTGCAGCAAAGTATTTAGTAACAAAGTAATATGATAGTAATGATAACGACAACAAAAGGTAACAGTAGTAATAGTAATGTTTTTGGTATTTTGTAGTGATGATAGCAATAGCAACGGAAAAGTAAATAAGCGGAGAACAATATATGGAAAGCCAGTAGGCAATGGATCGGTGATGGAGAATTATGCCGGATGCGGTTCATCATGTAACAGTCATAACCTAGGGTGACACAGAACTAGCTCCAGTTCATTGATATAATGTAGGCATGTATTCCGAATATAGTCATACGTGCTTATGGAAAAGAACTTGCATGACATCTTTTGTCCTACCCTCCCGTGGCAGCGGGGTCCTTACGGAAACTAAAGGATATTAAGGCCTCCTTTTAATAGAGAACCGGAACAAAGCATTAACATATAGTGAATACATGAAATCCTCAAACTACGGTCATCACCGGTAAGTATCCCGATTATTGTCACATCGGGGTTAACGGATCATAACACATAATAGGTGACTATAGACTTGCAAGATAGGATCAAGAACACTCATATATTGATGAAAACATAACAGGTTCAGATCTGAAATCATGGCACTCGGGCCCTAGTGACAAGCATTAAGCATAGAAAAGTCATAGCAACATCAATCTCAGAACATAGTGGATACTAGGGATCAAACCCTAACAAAACTAACTCGATTACATGATAGATCCCATCCAACCCATCACCGTCCAGCAAGCCTACGATGGAATTACTCACGCATGGTGGTGAGCATCATGAAATTGGTGATGGAGGATGGTTGATGATGACGATGGCGATGGATTCCCCTCTCCGAAGCCCCGAACGGACTCCAGATCAGCCCTCCCGAGAGGTTTTAGGGCTTGGCAGCGGCTCCATATCGTAAAGCGCGATGATTTCTTCTCTCCAATTGTTTCTCCTCGAAACTCAATATATGGAGGTGGAGTTGGAGTCAGAGAGGCAACAGGGGGACCATGAGGTAGGGGGCGCGCCCCCACCCTCGTGGGGAGGTGGTGGGCCCCTGGCCTTCATCTTTTACAGGTATTTTTCTTATTTTCTAAAAAGTGTCTCCGTGAAGTTTTAGGTCATTCCGAGAACGTTTGCTCCTGCACATAAATAACACCATGGTAATTCTGCTGAAAACAGCGTCAGTCCGGGTTAGTTCCATTCAAATCATGCAAGTTAGAGTCCAAAACAAGGGCAAAAGTGTTTGGAAAAGTAGATACGTTGGAGACGTATCATGGCTCAATCAGGATTGACAATAATCGAGGTTATATCAACATGCATAATGTGGGGAGTGCAGCCACTTCAATATCAAGGGCACCCCGTGTGGCGTTTTAACGAGGAAGATGATGCCACCCATTGCGGGCGTAAGGGACCGGACTCAGCTGTTGCTTTAGCAAAAATTCTGTCCGAGTTGTTTAAGGGAGAGGAAGAGGAGTTCATCCGTATCAAGCCACGGGATGGATTCTCCATGTACAACCCTCCAAGCTGGGTGAGTTGTACCTCTTTACTCCCATCCTTCCCGCATTCTTCGTCGTAGGTACTCACCTTGCCATTTCACGGCAGGAACTGCGAAAAGCTGTAAGGGAGGTCAACAACCCACCTCCACAACCAGAGGACCTTGGCCGGGCCCTTAATCCCAGACTTGAAGAGGATCCTGACATATTCGTGGAGCTGATAGACAGTAAATTCTATCAATTGAGTTGTGATGACGCCATGGTGGCCATAACGGCCGACTATCCCGGACTACTCCCCGCGTTGCACGTAAGAAAAACCAAAATCCCAACTCCCAAAAAGGATCCCCTTTTATGCACTTCACCTACCGTACACATATGGTGTTTTATAGGGAAGGCATTTGGGACGCCGTGCCGAACCCGCAGCAACTCGCCAACAAGAGGCACCGAAGCCGGGTAGGCCAAAAAGGAAGGCGGTCAGGACGGAGACGCCGGCATAGAGGTATGACGCAAAACCTCACTCCGTGGTCGTCGTCTTTCTTAAAATATAATGACGTCTGTGTTTCTTAGCAGAAAAAACGCTCGCCGGATATATCCGGAGAGGCTGCCGATCACGCCTCGACCAGTCGGGCTCCAGGGCCGGACATGGAGGCAGAAGCTAACGTGGGGCAGACGCCGGATGATCCTCCTACAGAGGATGCGGACAGACTATCCTCTACAAATTCCGAAGTGGAGAGCGCCATGAATCACAGGCATTGCCGGGCCGTACTCCGTGACGCTTGTTTCTCACCAGAGGCATTTGATGCCTTCAATTTCGGAGATGTGTACATCCGTGCTGCTCAAATAGTCTAGCCAGAGCCACGGACCAGTATGTAAGGGATATACGGGTAAGCAAATCTGACGATTATATGTATCAGTAGCCCCTGAGACTTGAAACAGTTGACACAACTGATTTAAGGATCATTATTTGTGTAGGTTCTTACAGAGAGGAATTCCCAATTGTCTCAAGAGCTGGACGAGTGCAAGGCCCAGCTAGGGGCCGCTGTTGCCGCGTTGAAGGAGTCCGAGAAGGGTCCCTCTAGTAACACTTGTGTCCCTTGCAAAGAATACGGGTACTAGGTAGTATGCGGCATGTATGCAAATCTAACAATAGATGTTGCAGGTGGCCCCGGAGCGAATTCGGAGGCCGTGGAGGTGGATGCGGCACGTGATGATCGACATCGAAATGCTGGCAAGCGCGTGCTGACGCGAGTCAGGCAGGAGAAAAATGATCTCCAAGACGCCAATATCCGGCTGGGCGTGGAACTGAAAGATGTCCGAGCTCAGCTTGCGGAATCCGTGAAGGAGAATAAACGGCTTCGACGCGGCATTTTTAGTAAGTGCTTGAACGAACTTTTAAAGGAGTTCGGCGAAGAAGCCAACTAACAGAGTTATGTCTGCAGGTATGCTGACGGGGCGTCCCGCGGAGGAGATGCCCGGGTCTTCGGGTGATCTTCTACCAGAGCTCTCACAACTGCACGAGCAAGTTCAGCAGGTGATGCAGGGTATTGCCCAAGCCTTGTGGCCATCTGCGTCCCCACCAGGAGGCATGGGGGAGCTTATAGAGAAGCTCAAGGGAGCGCGGCGGCGCTTCCAATTATGGAAGATATCAGCCTGCCAACAAGGTGCAAGGGAAGCCTGGGCTATGGTGAAGACATGATATACCAAAGCGGACCCAAACCACATGGCCGAGGTCGAACCTGTTGGGCCCGATGGGAAATAGATCCCCGTCAGTTTAGTGTATGATCAAGTAGAATTAGCCGCAAAGTATTCCCAACAGGATTGTAGGCTAGACAGCCTGTTGGATGGTATAGAAGAAGAATTGAATCAGTCTTAGCAACTGTGCAATTCAAGTGGCATATATAATGTCCCTAGCCGGATTGTAAATCATTTGTCATGGCGGACCTTTTCGTTTCGACCTCTGGACCCGATAGTCCGAAGTGTATCCGAATACCCGCTCGATTATGTAAAAACCGGGGCATGCATGGAGACTAGGCGTAGGGGTCATAAGTGCTTGAACAGACAAGTACCCAACTAGTTATGTTATATTACATGGGTAGTAAGAAACATCTTCCAGGGACAATAGTTTGGTTAAGGGTTCCTTTCCCTGGGTACGCATGCCCTAATGTGCATGTCCGAACTGCGAAAAGAGACGCATGATATAAACATCTTGGGGCATGTTTCGAATTAGATAAAAGTCATCTTTTATTCACCGACCAAATATTCCCTTAAGAACGCTAGCTTTCGGCTTCACCCAGTCTGAGCTACACATCCGGCTGACCCGGCAGTAACAATCGTAGAGGTGCTCCCCTTATGCCCTAGCCGAATTAACGGGAACGTAGGGCATAAATACAAGAGCCAGGCAACCCAGCTTGGCCAAAACTTAAGTCATATCGATGCATATAATGGCGAAAAAGGTACATGCGGAAGAATAACACATGTATGGGACGTAAAGCCCAGGAAAATAGTTAGATTCAGCTTCTGTATAAGAAGCCCCCAGGTATAATGAGCGCGGTTAGCGCATCAAGATTGTGTAACCAGGACACAAGTATAGCCTTTAAGGGCCTTGCAGAGAGTAAAAAGGGAGAAAGAGAGAAAATACATATATGCAAAAAATTGACGGAGGTGAGGAGACGAACATAGAGTCCGGCGCTAGGCGTAGAATCTTCAGAGTCTGGCTGCATTCCATGGGTTTGGCTCGAGTCGATTATCCGATGCATCCCACAGACGGTATGCTCCACCGGTTAGAACCTGGTCAATAATGAAGGAACCCTCCCATTTGGGCTTGAGCTTGTTCTTTTTCTTCTCCGGCAGGCGTAGAACTAGTTCGCCAACGTTATAGGTTTTGGCCCATACTTCTTTGCTTTGATACCTTCGAGCCTGTTGCTGATAGAATGCGGACCGGGCCTTTGCCACGTCGCGCTCCTCCTCCAGGGCGTCCAAACTGTCCTGCCGATCAAGCTCGCCTCTTTTTCTTCGTACATGCGCACTCGAGGTGAGTCATGAATTATGTCGCAAGGCAGAACCGCCTGTGCGCCGTACACCATGAAGAACAGTGTATATCCGGTAGTGCGATTCGATGTAGTCCGCAGCCCCCATAGTACGGAGTCGAGCTCCTCTACCTAGTGCGTGTTTGACTCCTTTAAGGACCGCACTAATCTGGGTTTAATGCCGCTCATGATAAGACCATTCACTCGCTCGACTTGACCGTTAGTTTGCGAGTGATAGACAGAAGCATAATCGAGCTTGATGCCCATGTTGCTGCACCAAAGTTTCACCTCGTCGGCTGTAAAGTTCGTGCCGTTGTCAGTGATGATGCTGTGGGGGACGCCATAACGGTGTACAACCCCGGATATGAAGTCTATCATCGGTCCGGATTCAGCCGTTTTGACAGGTTTGGCTTCTATCCATTTGGTGAATTTATCCACCATGACTAGTAAGTATTTTTTCTTATGGGCTCCCCCTTTAAGGGGTCCGACCATATCAAGCCCCCAGACCGCAAAGGGCTAAGTAATGGGGATTGTTTGGAGAGCGGTAGGTGGCATATGGCTTTGGTTTGGAAATAGCTGGCAACCGACGCAATGCTGGACCAGATGCTGAGCATCTGCCCGGGCCGTCGGCCAATAAAAACCTGTACGGAAGGCCTTGCTTACAAGCGCCCGAGCTGCGGCGTGATGGCCACCGAGTCCGGCATGGATTTCTGCCAAAAGATTCCGCCCTTCCTCTTCGGAGATGCACCTTTGAAGGACTCCGGTAGTGCTTTTCTTATAAAGCTCTCCCTCGTGGACCTTGTAGGCTTTAGATCGCCGCACTATGCAGCGTGCCTCATTTTGGTCCTCGGGTAGTTCCCGCCTGGTTAGGTAGGCCAGGAATGGTTCTGTCCACGGGGCGATGACGGCCATTATTACGTGAGCTGAAGGTGTTATCTCGTTGGCAGAGCCTCTGATTGTGTCAGAGTGTTCGGTATCTGGGGTTGTGGTCGGGTCCGGACTATTGTTGCCGGTGTCCCCTTCCCATACCACGGATGGTTTAAACAGTTTTTCCAGGAAGATGTTCGGTGGGACAGGGTCGCGTTTAGCGCCGATACGGGCGAGGATGTCCGCCGCCTGGTTGTTTTCCCGAGCCACATGGTGGAATTCAAGCCCCTCGAACCGAGCTGACATTTTGAGGACGGCGTTGCGATATGCCGCCGTTTTCGGATCCTCGGCATCAAAATCTCCATTTATTTGGGATATTGCGAGGTTCGAGTCCCCACGCCCCTCCAGGCGTTGAATGCCCATGGAGACTGCCATCCGGAGACCGTGTAATAGGGCCTCGTATTCAGCTATGTTATTGGAGTCTGTATATAGTATTTGGAGTACGTATTGCATAGTATCTCTGGTGGGGGACGTCAGGACAACGCCAGCCCCCAGACCAGCCAGCATTTTAGAGCCGTCGAAGTGCATGATCCAATTGGAGTATGTGCCGTACTCTTTAGGGAGTTCGGCTTCTGTCCATTCGGCTATGAAATCAGCCAGTACTTGCGACTTAATGGCTCGCCGTGGTTTATATGTTATGTCGAATGGGAGGAGCTCAATAGCCCATTTGGCAATCCGGCCCGTGGCATTGCGGTTGTTTATTATGTCGCTGAGTGGTACTTCGGAGGCCACCGTAATTGAACACTCTTGAAAGTAGTGTCGTAATTTCCGGGATGCCATGAATACCGCGTATGCTATATTTTGATAATGTGGGTACCGTGATTTGCATGGAGTGAGGACGGTAGATACATAATACACCGGCTTTTGAAGTGGGAATTTATGTCCGTTCATCTCTCGTTCGACGACGAGCACTGCGCTTACAACTTGGTGAGTTGCCGCTATATATAATAGCCTTGGTTCACCAACAGTTGGGGTGGTCAAGATTGGGTTAGTGGCCAGGATGGCTTTTATTTCTTCCAGTCCGGCCGTGGCTGCATCCGTCCACTCGAAGTGTTCCGTGCGCCGAAGAAGGCGATAAAGGGGGAATGCCTTTTCTCCTAGTCGGGAGATAAAGCGGCTTAAAGCCGCCACACATCCAGTTAACTTCTGGATTTGCTTGAGGTTAGTTGGGATAGCCAACTACGACAGAGCCCAGATTTTGGCCAGATTTGCTTCAACTCCTCTGCTGGAGGCGATAAAGCCCAGGAGCTTTCCGGCGGGTACGCCGAAAACGCATTTTTCCGGATTGAGCTTAATGTCGTATGTTCGGAGATTGTCGAACGTGAGCCTCAAGTCGTCTATTAAGGAGTCGACGTGTCTAGTTTTAACGACCACATCATCGACGTATGCCTCCACTATTTTGCCGATCTGCTTTTCCAGACATGTCTGAATCATGCGCTGATATGTTGCGCCGACGTTTTTGAGCCCGAAGGGCATTGTATTAAAACAGAAGGGGCCGTATGGAGTGATAATTCCCGTTGCGGCTTGGTCAGACTCCGCCATCTTAATTTGGTGGTAATCGGAGTATGCGTCGAGGAAGCACAATGAGTCGTGTCCTGCGGTAGCGTCGATAATTTGATCGATGCGAGGGAGGGGGAAGGGATCCTTTGGGCAAGCCTTATTAAGGTCCTTGAAGTCAACGCATAGGCGCCAGGAATTGTCCTTCTTTGGCACCATCACCAGGTTTGCTAGCCAGTCCAGATGCTTTTTTTTCTCTAATGAATCCAGCCTCCAGTAATTTTGGCTAGCTCCTCTCCCATGGCTTGTCGCTTAGGTTCGAAGAAGCACCGAAGAGTCTGCTTGACCGGCCTGAATCCTTTTAGAATGTTAAGGCTATGCTCGGCCAGCCTGCGTGGGATTCATGGCATGTCTAAAGAATGCCAGGCGAATATGTCCCAATTCTCGCGCAGGAACTCCCGTAGTGCGGTGTCTACGTTGGGGTTTAACTGTGCCCCAATGGACGTTGTTTTTGTGGGGTCCGTTGGATGGACTTGGAATTTGACTATTTCATCCGCTGGTTTAAAGGAGGTGGACTTGGATCTTTTGTCTAGTATCGCGTCTTCCTTGTCCAGTGTGGAGCGCAGCGCGGTTAACTCCTCCGCCACAACGGCTTCGGATAATGCCTCGAGGGCCAGTGCGGCTGTTTTGTTCTCGGCGCGGAGTGCTATGTCCGGATCACTAGCTAGAGTGATGATTCCATTGGGTCCGGGCATTTTGAGCTTCATGTACCCGTAATGGGGTATGGCTTGAAAAATCGTGAATGCCTCCCGCCCTAGAAGGGCGTGGTATCCGCCACTGAACGGGGCCACTTGGAATGTGATTTCTTCGTACTTGTAATTCTCCGGAGTGCCGAATACCACATCTAGTGTGATTTTCCCAGTGCAACGTGCCTCCCGACTAGGGATGATTCCTCGGAAGGTCGTGGTGCTTTGCTCAATACGGTTGTTGTCTACTTCCATTTTTTGAAGAGTCTCCTCATAAATGAGGTTTAATCCGCTGCCGCCGTCCATGAGCACTTTAGTGAGCCGAAAGCTGTCCACAATTGGACTGAGGACCAGAGCGGCTGGTGCTCAGGCTGTTTGGAATTTAGGTTCGTCACTGGCATTGAAAGTAATGGCCATGTCACTCCATGGATTTATTGCTACTACGTGGCAGACTTCGGCAAGGCTGTGGAGTGATCGCTTACGCCTATTATTTGAGGCGAAGGTCTCGAAGGCTGTTAATACTGTATTGTTATCCGCGGGAGGGTGTTCCGGCGTGTTTTGGATGAGGAGATCCTCACCGCTCTTGGCCACCTGCTGGAGTACCCAACATATGCTCTAAGGCTATGTGTTGGTATGGTGTCCGCCGTACTATGAATTTTGCAGGGCCCGTTAAGCCATCCCTCCAATACGGTTCCACGCCCTGTAGTGGGCTTTTGCTTCTTTGTAATTGAGTCGGGCGACTTATGAGAGTGCACCCTTTTAGTTCGGACTGGGGATTTTGTCAGAGCCGGATTGTCCCAAAATTGTGTTTGGGTTTTCCAGGCGCTTTCCATCGCACAGTATTTCCGTACTATGGCCGCCAAGTCAGTGAAGTGTGCTATGTCACGGTGACTTATGGTGTTGAGGATTCCCTTGTTCGTGCAATTGTTGCAAAAGAACGAAATTGCATCTTCCACGCGACAGTCCTTGACCTTGTTCATTACAAGGAGGAATCTGGCCCAATAGTGATGTACTATCTCTTGGGGCGCTTGCCTAATGTGGGAAAGATCGTTTGTATCTGGGTGGGTGGGTGGATTTAAGTCCAGACCTTGACCCAATATGAGATCCCGGGGCAGCGGAGTTTCCGATCATGGAAGTTCGGGCTCCGGGATGTTGCTCCGCGGGTTCGGTATGCGACCTGATTCTAGGTTCAGGGTTAGGGCGATGTCCTCCCTTGAGCGGGTATCCGGCTCGGAGAGCTCGGGAATCCGGACATAGTTCGTCCTCAGGATAGAGGGAGAACCGCCGCGTTGCTCCTCCACCACCGCTATTTGATGGGTGACCGGCGGAGAGTTAATCTCCCTTTGGTCAGGTTTAAGCCCGATCCGATCGTAGTCCGTAGCGACTCCCAGAGCGGCGATGCGATCCAAAAGCTCCTTCAAAGAGGAGAGCTCCATTGGATCCATCTGCTCGGCGAATTTTGAGCCGATGTGGAGGCTATTTTCGATGACCCGAGAAGTCATCGTCGGCGCAATGGCCGAGAGGGCGGTCAAGACAAAACCGCCTAGTCGGAGTGTTTGGCCTACAGCCAGGGCTCTCCCAGAAGTGATGTTGTCCTTGACAACGAGACAAGCCATCCCCCCTTATGATGACAGCACAGTGGAACTCTCAATGAAAACACCAATGTTGGTGTCAAAACCAGCGGATCTCGGGTAGGGGTCCCGAACTATGCGTCTAAGGTGGATGGTAATAGGAGGCAGCAGACACGATGTTTACCCAGGTTCGGGCCCTCTTGATGGAGGTAATACCCTATGTCCTGCTTGATTGTTCTTGATGATATGAGGATTACAAGAGTTGATCTACCACGAGATCATAGAGGCTAAACCCTAGAAGCTAGCCTATGGTATGATTGTATGTTGTCCTACGGACTAAACCCTCCTGTTTATATAGACACCGGAGGGGGATAGGGTTACATAGAGTCGGTTACAAGGGAGGAGATCTCCATATCCGTATTGCCTAGCTTGCCTTCCACGGCAAGGAGAGTCCCATCCGGACATGGGACGAAGTCTTCAATCTTGTATCTTCATAGTCCAATAGTCCGGCCAAAGGATATAGTCCGGCTGTCCGGAGACCCCCTAATCCAGGACTCCCTCAGCAGTGTATGTACCACTCGTGGTGTATTCAGTGGCTATGACATGAGCACTTTGATGAAACTAGTAATGAATGAAACATGTGTAGTAGCCTGGGCGTAGTGTTATGAACATCTAATGATTTCTATTAAGGAAATCAGGTGGTATCCCCTTTTGCTCATAAATAAATAAATAGCAGAGACCCTTTTGGTAATAAATAAATAAATTAGCAGAGGCCCTGTCAGGTCAGCTTTGTTCCCATTCGAAGACGTGGAACAAATTGCAGCCCAACAACAAACTATGTTATCAAATTCAAGTTTCACAACCAAATTTGAGTACAACTAAACAAAAATGTCATCATGTTTTAGTCTTCATACAATCATCAAGCACAAATCAACATACATAACAAGTGATGTTCTCACAGCAAAATACTAAAGAACATGTTCATTAGGTTTCGGTTGTCATAGCAAACACAATTTCACATAGTAGATAAAAAACATCTTCTGACAGGCAAATACGACAAAAGCAATCTAATCATCATCCGCAGCAGCAGCGTCAACATCTTCGCCATGTGTATCAGTCTGAATCGTAATTCCCCAGAGTGTCATATTCTTATTCATCCTCAATGTCCTCAAACATTGGCTTCTTCTTGATCAACTATTGTATGTCCACAGCACAACTGGCAATCCTTTCACCATCGTCATTGACGTGATGGTTCTCAAAGATATTAGGAACATTTGTGGAATCTTGTACATCAGGAGTAGTGTAAGCATCATCTTGTTGTGCAACTTCATTAAATGAATTCCTCTGCTCAAACCTTTGCAATACTCTCCAGTCATCGCTACGTGCAAATATGTCTTCCAAGAAAAATATTTGTGTTGCTTGATTTTGCCAAAATAAAAGGCTCGTTGGTCTGGTAAGCCGCCTTGACATTGATGGATTTGAAATAATCATCAGCTCTGGGTTTTGCAATCCTGGAAAAGAGGTTATACCAACGACAACACAACAGAACCACACACCGATGATTGATACGTCTCCAACGTATCTATAATTTTTTATTGTTCCATGCTATTATATTATCTGTTTTGGACATTTAATGTGTTTGATTATGCACTTTAATATTATTTTTGGGACTAACCTATTAACCGAAGGCCCAGTGCAAATTGCTAATTTTTTTTGCCTATTTCAATGTTTCGCAGAAAAGGAATATCAAATGGAATCCAAATGGAATGAAACCTTCGCAAGGATCTTTTTTGGAACAAATGCAACCCAGGATACTTGGAGTGGAGGTCAAGGAAGCAACGAGGCGGCCATGAGGTAGGGCGGCGCGCCCCCCACCCTCGTGGGCCCCTCGTAGCTCCACCGACCTACTTCTTTCCCCTATATATACTCTTATACCCTGAAAACATCGAGGGGAGCCACGAAACCACTTTTCCACCGCCGCAACCTTCTGTACCCATGAGATCCCATCTGGGGACCTTTTCTGGCGATCTGCCGGAGGGGGATTCGATCACGGAGGGCTTCTATATCAACACCATAGCCTCTCCGATGATGTGTGAGTAGTTTACCACAAACCTTCGGGTCCATAGTTATTAGCTAGACGGCTTATTCTCTCTCTTTGGTTCTCAATACAAAGTTCTCCTCGATGTTCTTGGAGATCTATTTGATGTAATACTTTTTGCGGTGTGTTTGCCGAGATCCAATGAATTGTGGGTTTATGATCAAGATTATCTATGAACAATATTTGATTCTTCTCTGAATTCTTATATGCATGATTTGATATCTTTGCAAGTCTCTTCGAATTATCAGTTTGGTTTGGCCTACTAGATTGATCTTTCTTCCAATGGGAGAAGTGCTTAGCTTTGGGTTCAATCTTGCGGTGTCCTTTCCCAGTGACAGTAGGGGCATCAAGGCACGTATTGTATTGTTGCCATCGAGGATAACAAGATGGGGTTTATATCATATTGCTTGAGTTTATCCCTCTACATCATGTCATCTTGCCTAATGTGTTACTCTGTTCTTATGAACTTAATACTCTAGATGCATGCTGGATAGCGGTCGATGTGTGGAGTAATAGTAGTAGCTGCAGAATCGTTTCGGTCTACTTGACATGGACGTGATGCCTATGTTTATGATCATGCCTAGATATTCTCATAACTATGCGCTTTTCTATCAATTGCTCGGCAGTAATTTGTTCACCCACCGTAATATATGCTATCTTGACAGAAGCCACTAGTGAAACCTATGGCCCCTGGGTCTACTTTACATCATATAAGTTTCCAATATACAATTTTAGTTTACTATTTATTTTGCAATCTTTATTTTCCAATCTATACAAAAATACCAAAAATATGTATCTTATTATCTTTATCAGATCTCACTTTTGCAAGGGGCCATGAAGGGATTGACAACCCCTTTATCGCGTTGGTTGCAAGGTTCTTATTTATTTGTGCAGGTACTAGGCGACTTATGTGTAGTCTCCTACTAGATTGATACCTTGGTTCTCAAAAACTGAGGGAAATACTTACGCTACTTTGCTGCATCACCCTTTCCTCTTCAAGGGAAAACCAACACATGCTCAAGAGGTAGCAAGAAGGATTTCTAAAGCCGTTGCCGGGGAGATCTACGCTCAAGTCAAGACATACCAAGTACCCATCACAAACTCTTATCCCCCGCATTACATTATTTGCCATTCGCCTCTCGTTTCGCTCTCCCCCGCTTCACCTTTGCCATTTTATTTGCCCTTTTTCCGTTCGTCTCTTTTCGCTTGCCTCTTGTTTGCTTGTGTGTTGAATTGATTGTTTGTCACGATGGCTCCAGATAATACTACATTATGTGACTTTTCCAAATACCAACAATAATGATTTTATTAGCACTCCGATTGCTCCTACTACCGATGTTGAATCTTGTGAAATGAATACCGCTTTGTTGAATGTTGTTTTGAAAGATCAATTTTCTGGCCTTCCTAGTGAAGATGCCACTACCCATCTAAACAACTTCATTGATTTGTGTGATATGCAAAATAAGAAAGATGTGGATAATAATATTGTTAAATTAAATCTATTTCCGTTTTCGCTTAGAGATCGTGCTAAAACTTGGTTCTCTTCTTTGCCTAAAAATAGTATTGATTCATGGAATAAGTGCAAAGATGCTTTTATCTCTAAGTATTTTCCTCCCACTAAGATCATCTCTCTTAGAAATGATATTATGAATTTTAATCAACTTGAGCATGAGCATGTTGCACAAGCTTGGGAGAGGATGAAATTAATGATACGTAATTGCCCTACACATGGTTTGAATTTATGGATGATTATACAAAAAATTTATGCTGGATTGAATTTTTCTTTTAGAAATCTTTTAGTTCGGCCTCGGGAGGCACTTTTATGGAGATCACTTTAGGAGAAGCTACTAAACTCCTAGACAATATTATGGTTAATTATTCTCAATGGCATACCGAAAGATCCACTAGTAAAAAAGTTCATGCTATTGAAGAGATTAATGTTTTGAGTGGAAATATGGATGAACTTATGAAATTGTTTGCTAATAGGAGTGTTCTTTCTGATCCTAATGATATGCCTTTTTCCACTTTGATTGAGAATAATAATGAATCTATGGATGTGAATTTTGTTGGTAGGAACAATTTTGGTAACAACGCGCATAGAGGAAATTTTAATTCTAGTCCGTTCCCTAGTAATTCCTCTAACAATTATGGTAATTCCTACAACAACTCTTATGGAAATTTTAATAAGATGCCCTCTGATTTTGAGACTACTGTTAAAGAATTTATGAATTCGCAAAAGAATTTCAATGCCTTGCTTGAAGAAAAATTGCTTAAGATTGATGAGTTGGCTAGGAACGTGGATCGAATATCTCTTGATGTTGATTATTTGAAACTTAGATCTATTCCACCTAAGCATGATATCAATGAGTCTCTCAAATCCATGAGAATTTCCATTGATGAGTGCAAAGAAAGAACCGCTAGGATGCGTGCTAAAAAGATTGCTTTGTGAAAGCATGTTCTGCTAGTTTTCATGATAATAATGATTAAGATCTAAAAGTGATTGGTGTGTCTCCTATTAAATCTTTGTTTTCCAATATGAATATTTATAAATATGGGATTGGAGATGAGTCAACTTTAGTTAGAAGGCATCCCAATGATTCAGAGTTTTTAGATCTTGATGCAAAAATTGGTAAAAGTGGGATTGAAGAGGTCAAAACTTTACATAGCAATAAACCCACTATTTTGGATTTCAAGGAATTTAATTATGATAATTTATCTTTAATAGATTGTATTCCCTTGTTGCAATCCGTGTTAAATTCTCCTCATGCTTATGATCAAAACAAAGCTTTTACCAAACATATCGTTGATTCTTTAATGCAATCCCATGAAGAAAAGCTTGAATTAGAAGTTTCTATTCCTAGAAAAATTTATGATGAGTGGGAACCTACTATTAAAATTAAGATTAAGGATCATGAATGCTATGCTTTATGTGATTTGGGTGCTAGTGTTTCCACGATTCCAAAAACTTTGTGTGATGTGTTGATACGTCCATTTTGTATCATGCTTTTATATCGATATTTATTGCATTATGGGCTGTTATTACACATTATGTCATAATACTTATGCCTATTCTCTCTTATTTTACAAGGTTTACATAAAGAGGGAGAATGCTGGCAGCTGGGATTCTGGGCTGGAAAAGGAGCAAATATTAGAGACCTATTCTGCACAGCTCCAAAAGTCCTGAAACTTCACGGAAGTCATTTTAAGAATATATAATAAATAAAGAGTGCAAGAAGTTCCAGAGGGGGGCCACACCCTGCCCACGAGGGTGGGGGTGCTCCCTACCCCCTGGGCACGCCCCCTGCCTCATGGGTCCCCTGGTGGTCCTCCAATGCCCATCTTCTGCTATATGGAGTCTTTCGATGAGGAAAAAATCATAAGCTAGCTTTCGGGACGAGACTCCGCCGCCACGAGGCGGGACCTTGGCAGAATCAATGTAGGGCTCCGGCGGAGCTGTTCTACCGGGGAAACTTCCCTCCGGGAGGGGGAAATCATCGCCATTGTCATCACCAACGATCCTCTCATTGGGAGGGGGTCAATCTCCATCAACATCTTCACTAGCACCATCTCCTCTCAAACCCTAGTTCATCTCTTGTATCCAATTCTTGTCTCGAAGTCTGGGATTGGTACCTGTAGGTTGCTAGTAGTGTTGATTACTCCTTGTAGTTGATGCTAGTTGGTTTATTTGGTGGAAGATCATATGTTCAGATCCTATATGCACATCAATACCCCTCTGATTATGAACATGAATATGCTTTGTGAGTAGTTACGTTTGTTCCTGAGGACATGGGAGAAGTCTTGCTATTAGTAGTCATGTGAATTTGGTATTCGTTCGATATTTTGATGAGATGTATGTTGTCTCTCCTTTAGTGGTGTTATGTGAACGTCGACTACATGACACTATACCATTATTTGGGCCTAGAGGAAGGCATTGGGAAGTAATAAGTAGATGATGGGTTGCCACTACAACAAACACCCCCCTACAGCAACACATGTCTAGCAACGACAATAATACAATGTGTTGCTTGATTGAACCCACCTTCCCCACTTAGCGCTAACCTCCCCGTGGCCACCTCCATCTCTACCCACCTCCATCTCTTTTTGATCTGTCAACGCCCGCGCACGAAGGGTGAAATCTCCCTTCGCTAAAAAAGTTCGAGAGGCACACCCATCAACCAAGGCTCCCGCCGCCGCCGCCCCCTCACCCTCGGCCGCCTGCCCTCGTTCCTCCTCCCAGCTTGCCTCCCTCACCAATTTCTCCGCTCGTCAGGGACGCACACTGCGTCGTCGCCCATCCTTCTGCGTCGAGAAGGCATCGACCCTGCCATTCCTCCGCATGACCGGAGATGCAGACACCATTGCCGCCCCCTCGCCCTCGGCCGCCTGCCCTCATTCCTCCTCCAAGCTCGCCTCCCTCGCCAATTTGTCCGCTCGTCGGGGACGCACACTGCATCGGGAAGACATCAGGGAAGGCATCGCCCCTGCCGTTCCTCCGCGCGACCGGAGATGCAGATGCCGCTGTTGTTCGCCCGCACGGCCAGGAATGACACAAGTACCGACGGACCCGTCCTCCTCAACTGCAGCAGTTCAGCAGGTCTGGTTCTGTCCCTCCCTCATCTACAATTCTTTATTTGTGTCTTTTTTTGACTTGTGCAATTCTTTAGTTGTTTCCTTAAGGCTTTGTCCGATTCGATTTATTCCCCAAAGAGAACCAATCAACACATGTTACTCAGATCCTTTAGGGACTGAATCCCTTGCATCAACTATTCACCTTTATATAAATATTATTCGGTTATATACAGAGTTTAGCAGGGATTATTAGTTATTATATCATGATGGCAGACAACAAAACACAGAGGAGATGTTTGGTTCAGATCATGGTAACACAAATGGTAACGAAATCATAATACACTGGTAATGGAAATGGAATGAGAAAAACTCAACTTTGTTTGTTTTGTCACTGTAACGGTATGCATATACAATATTTCATTCTGATTCATGACTTGGGGAAGATTTTATCTGAACAATAGCCATAGGTCAGCACGAACACTGCAAGCACTGAATCTAAAACCAAAAGGCCGTGCAGCTGGTGATGATCTTGCGCTACCATCGATGGCGGCGTCTCACTGCTCTACACAACGTACTGCCACCCCATGGCCGTCGTGTTGTCCTCCTGGTCCGCCGCCATGAACGGCTTACTGGTGCTGGTAGATAGGTTGAGCGACGCCGCCAGTTAGGGCCACCTGGTCGGCTCGACTGCTCTTGGTTGTCGCATCCCACGCGAACCACGGCCCCTCCGCCCCTCCCTCGCCCCCTTGCCGGAGATCAGATTTGAGGAGACGAGAAAGAACGGGAGGGATAACCCTGGTACCGTTAACTTTTGCCGGTGAGGGTTGAGCGGTACCGACCGTCAGTAACAATGTAATTGGATTACATGGAAAGGGATTACAACCCATGTAAACCAAACACGAGTAATGTTTTCAAGTTACGCTGTAATCTGGTTACGGGCAAAAATTGACGAACAAAAAAACCTCCAGACATTTCAAGAACAAGTACTCTTATTATAAAAATCATGAATCAATGTACGTATAGATCTCAATTAATGCATCATTACATTGCTTTTTCTAGACAACCACATGTTTGTTTACCACGATTATTGCTAGTATATATTTTCTCATTTAATAGTAAAGCAAGATCTTTTTCTCTTGTTGTTTCACAGTTTAAATCTTCACTGCAAAGGCATTACACAGTTACTAATAAGCTGAGTATACTCTAATAAGTATATTGGTAATCAACTCTAATACTAAGTTGATTTCACAAATCTGGAAAATGAAAAAACCAAATATACACCCACAACAGCCACAACAACTGATTAGTTTGTGAGGAGAATTGAATAATTCCGCCCTAGCTAGGATGTAGCAGGAAACTAGGATCAAGAACCGTCTCAATCTAACCCTAGTCTATAACTTAAGAAGGGGAGAAGAAAGAGAAGGGCGATGTATCCGTGTCACCGTCGCTGCCGTCGGAAGATGGCTGCCCCGTCCCTGTCACTTCTGCCTTGTGGTGCATACTCGCAATGTTATGTTCCTGTTCAAGCCATGACGTCTTTCTATGCATGAATGTGTAATGCAAGGAGAAGACCCTCTAGCCTGTACGAGCGTGCGCCCAAGCTAGCGCTGCCGGCAGCAAGCCAACAACAACGCCATCATGTCCTTGCCTATAGTCCCTTAAACCTCTCACCAAACGTGTTCTTCCTCCCATCTCATCCTCGTGAAGGGGTTGAAAGTGCTAGCTAGCGATTCTCTTCCATCTTCTCCATATTTGGTGAGCTAATCTTCTAAATTTTTGCCCCCAACAATTGATTCCTCACAAAATTTACATCACCCTTTTGCTCCTGCTCACCCTTATTCATGTGGAGCTAGCAACTTAAATTGGGCATGGAACAATCGTAAGTGCCATTACTTTACTATTTGTACCTACAGTTCTGCTTCTTGATTTTCCTGTGTGATTACTTTACCTCGCGGCATTGATTTCAGGTGGCTCTTTCAAATTATGAATGGATATAGAATGAGGTATCTGTGATCTTTCAGTTTTTGTTCTTTCAATTGTTTTCCTCTTACCTTAATGAATTTATTTATCATATAGCTCCTTTAATTTCCTAATTGAACTACATGTGGACCAGTATGTACTTGCCCCGTTGAACTACTATCTATAATAGGGAGATATTGTGCCTTTTGCTTTGTAACAAATGAATTCATGGCATGTGTGTTTGGCTCAGCTACTTTGGATTGTATATGTGTTTTTTGGGAAATGTGTTGTGTAATACACAAATGCTTAACCATGGATTGTTTCTGCAACCAACACAAGTGACCTCTTCTCAAGTTTGTTTTCTTTTCACAATTTTAGTTTAGTGAGTAACTACTCCATATTTGGTTACTTGAGTGTCCTCTACTGACAACTGGATATTAGATGTCTCATTGATCGTGCACGCATGCCCGATAATTCTGTCAATCAGGTATACCTAATCTTTCTTTGAAATGGCCGCATGGCTGTGTCCATGAAGCCATTTGTGACTCTCATGTGCAGGTAATAAAATGCATCTCGGCAAGTAATGGCTAACCAATGATACTGTTGATGTTAAATGCTATTTGGTTGCTATGTGTGTCACGAAGCTTGGTTTGAGTACCCAGTATTACATAGGCACTGCCTAGGTTCTCGAAATTAGTTTAGATGTATCCTCGTATGCTTAAATTTGGCTAGTGTTGAAATGAAATCTCTTAACTATAAGATAACATAGTATACGGAATGTTCTACACTAGATCAGATGGGGTGATGATCTACTTTTCAGTTTGGTTGCCCCTTGCCATGTTTTATTGGAGAGAAAATGTGACCATGAGTTGATAACTGAAACTGTCCCAAATCTGGTGATGCTTTTTTTCATGTTGTTGCTTCTGCAGGTTCTGATAATCTTATTCATGGATCAGGAAATTATAATTTGTGACTTTGTAGTTCTCAGGTAACTACGAATTTTTGTGTGATGTAGATTATCTAAGGATATTCAAGTTGTTTGCACTGATAGTTTCTCTTAATACACCATAGCAAGCATGGCTAATGAATCATCCCAAGCTAAGTAGTACAGGAGTAATGTGACGCAAAGCTAATTAGTGCAGAGACCTTTGGAAAATGGAGATGTTCAATTTTCTAGTAATCGGTACTATTGGATTTGCCATTAGCCAGTTACTGAATTCATCTCATTGTTAATATAATATTATGTTTGTATAATTTCGAATAGTAAAGACAAGCTGATAGTTTTCACAATGGACATCCACATCCTATAGGTCAAAGGTGCTTGGAGTTTTGCTGATCAAAGATAAATAAATAAATTAGTAGACAGATATAGGTTGAATAATCTGCAATGTTGTTTAATAAATTCATGTTAAAGCAGTTTTTCTATTCAGACTATTAATTAGCCTCACATCTACTTATAAAACTAAGTCCTTGTTAATCACATTTGTATGGTGTCCATTTAAATTTTACTTCTCTATTAGCCTGATTTTCTCCACTGTAAGTTACTCACCTCATATTGTTGTTGTAGATCACCAAGTTAAATTGACGATGCATGGGTCATATGTTCATTGCAAGGATAAGAATGGAGCTACTACAAGATAATTAGAATGCCATTTTAGGATCAATGTTTCAAACATTATAGTTGATTGCAAGGTCAAGAATTGGGCCACTACTAGATATAGATTCACCTCTTGTAATCGTTGGACCATGTTCTTTGTAATGCAACATAGTCGATTTAATATATGAAATCTATAATCTTTTGACCATGTTCTTTGTAATGCAACATAGTCGATTTAATATATGAGATCTTTTGGTTTGTTATACTGTGCTTCCTATGCACTATGGGCATTGACCTAATAATTATGGATGATAATATATAAAATGTCATGAATTGTTCATGCTATATAATGAAGCTTTAATAACACCAACACATATGAAGTGCTGTTGGTCTCTAGCTTTATACGTTGCTACTTAACAACGCTTCTACACGCTATTTACCAATGCATGCATATACGTTGTTGTAGATCCTTCCAACGCCACCAACGGCAACGGATACTAATCCATTGGTGTAGACCTTAGCAACACATATATGGACATAAGGCAACGCATTGATACGTTGCTGTAGGGGGTTCTTGTTGTAGTGAGCTAGAGTGATAGAAGCTTAAACCCTAGTTTATGTGTTGCTTCGTAAGGGGCTGATTTGGATCCATATGTTTCATGCTATGGTTAGGTTTGCCTTAATACTTTTGTTGTAGTTGCGGATGCTTGCAATAGAGGTTAATCATAAGTGGGATGATTGTCCAAGTAAGGTTAGTACCCAAGAACCGGTCCACCCACATACCAAATTATCAAAGTACCGAACGCGAATCATATGATCGTGATGAAACCTAGCTTGACGATATTCCCATGTGTCCTCGGGAGCGCTTTACATCATATAAGAGTTTGTCCAGGCTTGTCCTTTGCTACAAAAAGGATTGGGCCACCTTTCTGCACTTTATTTACTTTTGGTACTTGTTGCTCGTTACCAATTATCTTATCACAAAACTATCTGTTACCTATAATTTCAGTGCTTGCAGAGAATACCTTGCTGAAAACCGCTTATCATTTCCTTCTGCTCCTCGTTGGGTTCGACACTCTTACTTATCGAAAGGATTACGATAGATCCCCTATACTTGTGGGTCATCAAGACTCTTTTCTGGTGCCGTTGCCGGGGAGTGAAGTGCCTTTGGTAGGTGGAATTTGGTAAGGAAAAATTTATATAGTGTGCTGAAATTTACTGTCACTTGTTCCTATGGAAAGTAATCCTCTGAGGGGCTTTTTTGGGGTATCTTCACCCCGACCAGTAGAGCAAAGAGTTGCTCCTCAACCTACTGAAAATGAAAATGTCTACTTTGAGATTCCTTCGGGTATGATAGAAAAACTGCTAGCTAATCCTTTTGCAGGAGACGGAACAATGCATCCTGATGAGCACCTAATATATGTGGATGAAGTTTGTGGATTATTTAAGCTTGCAGGTGTGCCCGATGATGTTATTAAGAAGAAGGTCTTCCCTTTATCTTTGAAGGGATATGCATTGACATGGTATAGGCTATGTGATGATATGGGATCATGGAACTACAAATGATTGAAATTGGAATTTCATCAGAAGTTTTATCCTATGCATCTTGTTCATCATGATCACAATTATATATATAATTTTTGGCCTCGCAGAGGAGAAAGCATCGCTCAAGCTTGGGGGAGGCTTAAATCAATGTTATATTCATACCCCAATCATGAGCTCTCAAGATAAATAATTATTCACAATTTATATGTTCGGCTTTCTGATAACAATCGCACCATGCTCGATACTTCTTGTGCTGGCTCTTTTATGATGAAGACTATTGAATTCAAATGGGATTTATTGGAAAGAATTAAAGGCAACTCTGAAGATTGGGACCTCGACGAAGGTAAGGAGTCAGGTATGGCACCTGATTGTGTTAAATCTTTTATGGATACCGATGTTTTCCGTAAATTTAGCACTAAATATGGGCTTGACTCTGAAATAGTAGCTTCTTTCTGTGAATCTTTTGCTACTCATGTTGATCTCCCTAGGGAGAAGTGGTTTATATATCATCCTCCCATAGAAGTAAAAGTAGCCGCACCTATTAAAGTTGAAGAAAAGACTGTCACTTATAATGATCCTATTGTTCCTACTGCTTATGTTGAGAAACCACCTTTTCCTATTAGGATAAAGGATCATGCTAAAGCTTCAACTGTGGTTCATAAAAGCAATATTAGAACCTATACACCTCCTGAGAAAATTAAAGTTGAACCTAATATTGCTATTGTTAAAGATCTCTTGTCTAATAATATTGATGGGCATGTTATTCATTTTTGTGATGAGACTGCTAGAATTGCTAAACCTTGTGCTAAAGATAAACATAGACCCGTGGTAGGCATGCCTGTTATTTCTGTTAAAATAGGAGATCATTGTTATCATGGCTTATGTGATATGGGTGCCAGTGCTAGTGCTATGCCTCATGACTTATATAAAGAAATTATGCATGATATTGCACCTGCTGAGTTAGAAGATATTGATGTCACAATTAAACTTGCCAATAGAGATACTATTTCACCAATTGGAATTGTTAGAGATATTGAAGTCTTGTGTGGGAAAACTAAATATCCTTCTGATTTTCTTGTTCTTGGTTCCCCACAAGATAGCTTTTGTCCCATTATATTTGGTAGACCCTTCTTAAATACTGTTAATGCTAAGATAGATTGCAAAAAGGATGTTGTTACTATTGGTTTAGGTGATATGTCTCATGAGTTTAATTTCTCTAAATTTCATAGACAACACCGTGAAGAAGAATTGCCTAGTAAAGATGAAATTATTGGTCTTGCTTCTATTGCCGTGCCTCCTAGTGATCCTTTAGAACAATATTTGCTAGACCATGAAAATGATATGTTTATGAATGAAAGAAGGGAAATAGATGAAGTATTCTTTAAACAGGAACCCATCCTAAAACACAATTTGCCTGTCAAAATCCTAGGGGGTCCTCCTCCACCCAAGGGTGATCCCGTGTTTGAGCTCAAACCGTTACCTGATACTCTTAAATATGCTTATCTTGATGAGAAAAAGATATATCCTATTATTATTAGTGCTAACCTTTCAGAGCATGAAGAAGAGAGATTATTGAAAACTCTGAAGAAGCACCGTGCTGCTATTGGATATACTCTTGATGATGTTAAGGGCATTAGTCCCACACTATGTCAACACAAAATAAATTTGGAGAAAGATGCCAAACCAGTTCGTGATCACCAACGACGGCTGAATCCTAAGATGAAAGAAGTGGTAAGAAAGGAAATACTAAAGCTCCTTGAGGCAGGTATAATTTATCCCATTGCTGATAGTCAGTGGGTAAGTCCTGTCCATTGTGTCCCTAAAAAGGGAGGTATTACTGCCGTTCCTAATGATAAAGATGAATTGATTCCGCAAAGAATTATTACAGGTTATAGGATGGTAATTGATTTCCGCAAATTAAATAAGGCTACTAAAAAAGATCATTACCCCTTGCCTTTTATTGATCAAATGCTAGAAAGATTATCCAAACATACACATTTTTGCTTTCTAGATGGTTATTCTGGTTTCTCTCAAATACCTGTGTCAGCTGATGATCAATCTAAGACCACTTTTACTTGCCCGTTCGGTACTTTTGCTTATAGACGTATGCCTTTTGGTTTATGTAATGCACCTGCTACCTTCCAAAGATGCATGATGGCTATATTCTCTGACTTTTGTGAAAAGATTTGTGAGGTTTTCATGGACGATTTCTCCGTTTATGGATCCTCTTTTGATGATTGCTTAAGCAACCTTGATCGAGTTTTGTAGAGATGTGAAGAAACTAACCTTGTCTTGAATTGGGAGAAGTGCCACTTTATGGTTAATGAAGGTATTGTCTTGGGGCATAAAGTTTCTGAAAGAGGTATTGAAGTTGATAAAGCTAAGGTTGATGCTATTGAAAAGATGCCATGTCCCAAGGACATCAAAGGTATAAGAAGTTTCCTTGGTCACGCCGGTTTCTATAGGAGGTTCATTAAGGACTTCTCAAAAATTTCTCGGCCTCTGACTAATTTATTACAAAAAGATATACCATTTGTTTTTTATGATGATTGTGTAGAAGCATTTGAAATACTTAAGAAAGCATTGATCTCTGCACCTATTGTCCAGCCACCTGATTGGAATTTACCCTTTGAAATTATGTGTGATGCTAGTGATTATGCTGTAGGTGCTGTTCTAGGGCAAAGAGTTGATAAGAAATTAAATGTTATTCAATATTCTAGTAAAACTCTAGACAATGCTCAGAGAAATTATGCTACTACTGAAAAAGAATTCTTAGCAGTTGTATTTGCTTATGATAAGTTCATACCTTATATTGTTGATTCTAAAGTAACTATTCACACGGATCATGATGCTATTAAATATCTTATGGAAAAGAAAGATGCTAAACCTAGACTCATTAGATGGGTTCTCTTGCTACAAGAATTTGATTTGCATATTATTGATAGAAAGGGAGCTGAGAACCCCATTGCAGACAACTTGTCTAGGCTAGAGAATGTTCTTGATGACCCACTACCTATTGATGATAGCTTTCCTGATGAACAATTAAATGTCATAAATGCTTCTCATACTGCTCCATGGTATGCTGATTATGCTAATTACATTGTTGCTAAATTTATACCACCTAGTTTCACATACCAGCAAAAGAAAAAGTTCTTCTATGATTTGAGACATTACTTTTGGGATGACCCACATCTTTATAAAGGAGTAGATGGTGTTATTAGACGTTGTGTACCTGAGCATGAACAGGAACAGATCCTGCGCAAGTGTCACTCCGAAGCTTATGGAGGACACCATGCTGGAGACAGAACTGCACATAAGGTATTGCAATCCGGTTTTTATTGGCCTACTCTCTTCAAGGATGCCCGTAAGCTTGTTGTATCTTGTGATGAATGTCAAAGAATTGGTAATATTAGTAGACATCAAGAAATGCCTATGAATTATTCACTTGTTATTGAACCATTTGATGTTTGGGGCTTTGATTATATGGGACCTTTTCCTGCCTCCAATGGATACACACATATTTTAGTTGCTGTTGATTATGTTACTAAGTGGATAGAAGCTATTCCAACTAGTAGTGCTGATCATAACACTTCTATTAAGATGCTTAAAGAAGTTATTTTTCCGAGGTTTGGAGTCCCTAGATACTTAATGACTGATGGTGGTTCACATTTTATTCATGGTGCTTTCCGTAAAATGCTTGCTAAATATGATGTTAATCATAGACTTGCATCTCCTTATCACCCACAGTCTAGTGGTCAAGTAGAATTGAGCAATAGAGAACTCAAATTAATTTTGCAAAAGATTGTTAATAGATCTAGAAAGAATTGGTCCAAGAAACTTGATGATGCATTATGGGCCTATAGAACTGCATATAAAAATCCTATGGGTATGTCTCCATATAAAATGGTCTATGGAAAAGCATGTCACTTACCTCTCGAACTAGAACATAAGCCTTATTGGGCTATTAAAGAGCTCAATTATGATTTCAAACTTGCCGGTGAGAAGAGGTTACTTGACATTAGCTCACTCGATGAATGGAGAACCGAAGCCTACGAGAATGCCAATTTATTTAAAGAAAAAGTTAAAAGATGGCATGACAAAAGAATACAAAGGCGTGAGTTTAATGTAGGCGATTATGTATTGCTATACAACTCTCATTTAAGATATTTTGCAGGAAAACTTCTCTCTAAATGGAAGGTCCTTACGTTATCGAGGAGGTATATCGTTCCAGTGCCATAAAAATCAACAACTTCGAAGGCACAAATCCGAAGGTGGTGAATGGTCAACGAATCAAGCATTATATCTCAGGTAATCCTATAAATGTTGAAACCAATGTTATTGAAACCGTAACCCCGGAGGAATACATAAGGGACACTTTCCGGAACGTTTCAGACTCTGAAAAGGAAGAGGTATGTGGTACAGTAAGTAAACCGATTCCAAAACAGTTCTAATGGCAATTTTCTTCCGCTTTGGAATATTTAGAAAAATAGAAAAATAAGAAGCAGTCCGGGAAGGACATGAGGGCTCCACGAGGGTGGAGGGCGCGCCCTACCCCCTGGGCACGCCCCCTACCTCGTGTGCTCTTCGGACTCCGTTTTCTTATGCGACACGTATTTTGATCGGTAAAAATTCATTATATAATCTCCCGAAGGTTTTGACCACTGTATCACGCAAAAATCCTCTGTTCTTGTTTCAAGCTGTTTTCTGCCAGGGTTGTCAACGCCAAGCATCATGTCGTCTCCCTCCTCCTCCAACAATGAGGGCAACGATACTTGGCTAATGAAGATAGAGCTGAAGAGAGAAGAACCCATGGAGATCAACAAGGATGAAGGGATCAAGAAGGCCATGGAGGAAGAAGTTCCGGCAACAGATGACATCCTTCAACTTTATCACAATCTTCTTACCCCAACTGAGATCGAAGCTTTCAAGATGATTGAGCTAGCTCGTATACAAAACAAGTATCTCACACGTGAAAATATTTTGTTGAAGGAGCATATCATCGCACTCAAGGGCATTATCCGCAAGTTGGAAGACCTCCTATGCTCGATGTGCGACTACCCATCATCACCACCATCTTCTTCACTAACAAAGGAGACATAATCACATGGGCATGGGCACTCCCCTTGGCAACTGCCAAGCTTGGGGGAGTGCCCCGGTATCGTATCACCATCACTTCTATCTTTACCATTTTTCTTAGTTCAATCCTTTTGGTAATATCTTGATCTAGTAGTATAAAGTTTTTAATATGATCTAGTTGTGAGTTTTGCTTTATGACCTTTCTATGTAATCGAGTCCGTGAGCTATATATAATAAAGATTAGTGTTGAGTCAAGGGCTTGATTATTTTGCCATGATCTTGAGTGAATAAAATAAAAGAGAAAGAATAAAAAGAGAAACAAAGAGATCATATGGATCTTATGGAGAGTAATGAGCTCACATATAAAAAGTATGATGAATAAAAGTTGTTGAGAGTTGACAAACATAGTTTTGGTCATCGTTGCAATTAATAAGAAGTAATAAAGAAAGAGAGGTCTTCACATATAAATACACTATCTTGGACATCTTTTATGATTGTGAGCACTCATTAAAATATGACATGCTAAAGAGTTGACGTTGGACAAGGAAGACAACATAATGGGTTATGTTTTCTTACATCCGAGAAAAATTATATTGTCATGGATCATCCAACATGATTGAGCTTGCCTTTCCACCTCATGCTAGCCAAATTCTTTGCACCAAGTATAGATACTACTTGTGCTTCCCAACACCCTTAAACCAGTTTTGCCATGAGAGTCCACCATATCTACCTATGGATTGAGTAAGATCCCTCAAGTAAGTTGTCATCGGTGTAAGCAATAAAAATTGCTCTCTAAATATGTATGACTTATTAGTGTGGGAGAAAATAAGCTTTATACGATCGTGTGATATGGAAGAAATAAAAGCGACGGACTGCATAATAAAGGTCCATATCACAAGTGGCAATATAAAGTGACGTTCTTTCGCATTAAGATTTTGTGCATCCAACCATAAAAGCGCATGACAACCTCTGCTTCCCTCTGCGAAGGGCCTATCTTTTACTTTTATCTCCTACCTTGCATAAGAGTCATGGTGATCTTCACCCTTCCTTTTTACATTTTATCTTTTGGCAAGCACAACATGTTGGAAAGATCCTGGTATATATGGCTAACTGGATGTAAGTTTTCATGAACTATTATTGTTGACATTGCCCTTGAGGTAAAACGTTGGGATGAAAAACTATAAGCCCCTATCTTTCTCTGTGTCCGATTAAAACTCCATACCCATAAGTATTGCGTGAGTGTTAGAAATTGTGAAAGACTATATGATAGTTGAGTATGTGAGCTTGCTGAAAAGCTCTTATATTGACTCTTTCCTATGTTATGATAAATTGTAATTGCTCCAATGACTGAGATTATAGTTTGTTAGTTTTCAATGAAGTTTATGATTCATACTTGAAATTGTGATTGAATTGTTACTCTAGCATAAGAGATCATATGACAAGAATTATATAAGTTGCTTTTCTAAGAATGATCATGATGCCCTCATGTCCGTATTTTATTTTTATCGACACCTCTATCTCTAAACATGTGGACATATTTTTCGATTTCGGCTTTCGCTTGAGGACAAACGAGGTCTAAGCTTGGGGGAGTTGATACGTCCATTTTGCATCATGCTTTTATATCGATATTCATTGCATTATGGGCTGTTATTACACATTATGTCACAATACTTATGCCTATTCTCTCTTATTTTACAAGGTTTACATAAAGAGGGAGAATGCCGACAGCTGGGATTCTGGGCTGGAAAAGGAGCAAATATTAGAGACCTATTCTGCACAGCTCCAAAAGTCCTGAAACTTCACGGAAGTCATTTTAAGAATATATAATAAATAAAGAGTGCAAGAAGTTCCAGAGGGGGCCACACCCTGCCCACAAGGGTGGGGGCGCGCCCTACCCCCTGGGCACGCCCCCCTGCCTCATGGGTCCCCTGGTGGCCCTCCAATGCCCATCTTCAGCTATATGGAGTCTTTCGATGAGGAAAAAAATCATAAGCCAGCTTTCGGGAAGAGACTCCGCCGCCACGAGGCGGAACCTTGGCGGAATCAATGTACGGCTCCGGCGGAGCTGTTCTGCCGGGGAAACTTCCCTCCGGGAGGGGGAAATCATCGCCATCGTCATCACCAACGATCCTCTCATCGGGATGGGGTCAATCTCCATCAACATCTTCACCAGCACCATCTCCTCTCAAACCCTAGTTCATCTCTTGTATCCAATTCTTGTCTCCAACTCTGGGATTGGTACCTGTAGGTTGCTAGTAGTGTTGATTACTCCTCGTAGTTGATGCTAGTTAGTTTATTTGGTGGAAGATCATATGTTCATATCCTATATGCACATTAATACCCCTCTGATTATGAACATGAATATGCTTTGTGAGTAGTTACATTTTTTCCCGAGGACGTGGGAGAAGTCTTGCTATTACTAGTCATGTGAATTTGGTATTCGTTCGATATTTTGATGAGATGTATGTTGTCTCTCCTCTAGTGGTGTTATGTGAACGTCGACTACATGACACTTCACCATTATTTGGGCCTAGAGGAAGGCATTGGGAAGTAATAAGTAGATGATGGGTTGCTAGAGTGACACAAGCTTAAACCCTAGTTTATGCATTGCTCCGTAAGGGGCTGATTTGGATCCATATGTTTCATGCTATGGTTAGGTTTGCCTTAATACTTTTGTTGTAGTTGCGGATGCTTGCAATAGAGGTTAATCATAAGTGGGATGCTTGTCCAAGTAAGGGCAGTACCCAAGCACCGGTCCACCCACATACCAAATTATCAAAGTACCGAACGCGAATCATATGATCGTGATGAAACCTAGCTTGACGATATTCCCATGTGTCCTCGGGAGCGCTTTACATCATATAAGAGTTTGTCCAGGCTTGTCCTTTGCTACAAAAAGGATTGGGCCACCTTTCTGCACTTTATTTACTTTTGTTACTTGTTGCTCGTTACCAATTATCTTATCACAAAACTATCTGTTACCTATAATTTCAGTGCTTGCACAGAATAGCTTGTTGAAAACCGCTTATCATTTCCTTCTGCTCCTCATTGGGTTCGACACTCTTACTTATCGAAAGGATTACCATAGATCCCCTATACTTGTGGGTCATCATGTGTTAGGTTTCCGTGAATTTGATGATTGTTCTTTAAATTTGCATCTTGCGAATTCCACCATTAAGAAACCTATGGGAAGGATTAATGATGTTCTTATTGTTGCAAATAGGAATTATGTGCCCGTAGATTTCATTGTTCTTGATATAGATTGCAATCCTACATGTCCTATTATTCTTGGTAGACCTTTCCTTAGAACGATTGGTGCTATTATTGACATGAAAGAAGGAAATATTAGATTCCAATTTCCATTAAGGAAAGTCATGGAACACTTTCCTAGAAATAAAATCAAATTACCTTATGAATCTATTATGAGAGCCACATATAGATTGCATACCAAAGATGACAATACCTAGATCTATTCTTGTTTTTATGCCTAGCTACGGGCGTTAAACGATAGCGCTTGTTGGGAGGCAACCCAATTTTATTTTTGTTCCTTGATTTTTGTTCCTATTTAGTAATAAATAAATCATCTATGCTCTGTTATGATTTTTTTATGTTTTAATTAGTGTTTGTGCCAAGTAAAGCCTTTAGGATCTTCTTGGATGATTGTTGTTTGATCTTGCTGAAAAAACAGAAAGTTTGCGCTCACGAGAATAATTTTTATTTTTACCAAAGAGTGATAAAATACCAATTCCAACTGCAGTAGATCAATATACAAATTATTTAGGACGTCCTAATTTCTCAGGATTTTTGGAGTTACTGAAGGTATTCGAAACCTACACATTACTACATATTGTTCTGTTTTTGACAGATTCTGTTTTTCGTGTGTTGTTTTCTTATTTTGATGAATCTATGCCTAGTATCGGGGGGTATGAACCATAGATAAGTTGGAATACAGTAGGTTTAATACCATATAAATAAAGAATGAGTTCATTACAGTACCTTAAGGTGGTGGTTTGTTTTCTTATACTAACGGAGCTCATGAGATTTTCTGTTGAGTTTTGTGTTGTGAAGTTTTCTAGTTTTTGGGTAAAGATTTGATGGATTTTGGAACAAGGAGTGGCAGAGCCTAAGATTGGGGATTCCCAAGGCACCCCAAGGTAAAATTCAAGGACAACCAAAATCCTAAGCTTGGGGATGCCCCGGAAGGCATCCCCTCTTTCGTCTTCGTCTATCGGTAACTTTACTTGAGGCTATATTTTTATTCACCACATGATATGTGTTTTGCTTGGAGTGTCTTGTATGATTTGAGTCTTTGCTTTTTAGTTTACCACAATCATCCTTTCTGTACACACCTTTTGGAGAGACACACATGAATCGGAATTTATTAGAATACTCTATGTGCTTCGCTTATATCTTTTGAGCTAGATAAATTTTGCTCTAGTGCTTCACTTATATCTTTTGAGAGCACGGTGGTGGTTTTATTTTATAGAAATTATTGATATCTCATGCTTCACTTATATTATTTTGAGAGTCTTTTAGAACATCATGGTAATTAGCTTTGGTTAAGAAATTAGTCCTAATATGATAGGCATCCAAGATGGGTATAATAAAAACTTTCATATGAAGTGCATTGAATACTATGAGAAGTTTGATACTTGATGATTGTTTTGAGATATGAATATGGTGATATTAGGGTCATGCTAGTTGAGTAGTTGTGAATTTGAGAGATACTTGTGTTAAAGTTTGTGATTCTCGTAGCATGCACGTATGGTGAACCGTTATGTGATGAAGTCGGAGCATGATTTATTTTTTGATTGTCTTCCTTATGAGTGGTGGTCGGGGACAAGAGATGGTCTTTTCCTACCAATCTATGCCCCTAGGAGCATGCGCGTAATACTTCGTTTCGTTAACTAATAGATTTTTTCAATAAGTATGTGAGTTCTTTATGACTAATGTTGAGTCCATGAATTATATGCACTCTCACCCTTCCACCATTGCTAGCCTCTCTAGTACCGTGCAACTTTCGCCGGTACCATAAACCCACCATTTACCTTCCTCAAAATAGCCACCATACCTACCTATTATGGCATTTCCATAGCCATTTCGAGATATATTGCCATGCAACTTTCCGCCGTTTCTTTTATTATGACACGCTCCATCATTGTCATATTTCTTTGCATGATCATGTAGTTGACATCGTATTTGTGGCAAAGCCACCATTCATAATTTTTCATACATGTCACTCTTGATTCATTGCACATCCCGGTACACCGCCGAAGGCATTCACATAGAGTCATATTTTGTTCTAAGTATCGAGTTGTAATTCTTGAGTTGTAAGTAAATAAAAGTGTGATGATCATCATTATTAGAGCATTGTCCCAGTGAGGAAAGGATGATGGAGACTATGATTCCCCAACAAGTCGGGATGACACTCCGAACGAAAAAAATATGCCATAAAAAAGAGAAAAGGCCCAAATAAAAAAATAAAAAATGAGAGAAAAAGAGAGAAGGGGCAATGCTACTATCCTTTTCCACACTTGTGCTTCAAAGTAGCACCGTGATCTTCATGATAGAGTGTCTCTTATGTTGTCACTTTCATATACTAGTGGGAATTTTTCATTATAGAACTTGGCTTGTATATTCCAATGATGGGCTTCCTCAAAATGCCCTAGGTCTTCGTGAGCAAGCAAGTTGGATGCACACCCACTTAGTTTCTTTTGTTGAGCTTTCATATACTTATAGCTCTAGTGCATCCGTTACATGGCAATCCCTACTCACTCACATTAATATTTATTGATGGGCATCTCCATAGCCCGGTGATACGCCTAGTTGATGTGAGACTATCTTCTCCTTTCTGTCTTCTCCTCAACCACCATTCTATTCCACCTATAGTGCTATATCCATGGCTCACGCTCGTGTATTGCATGAAGATTGAAAAAGTTTGAGAACATCAAAAGTATGAAACAATTGCTTGGCTTGTCATCGGGGTTGTGCATGATTTAAATATTTTGTGTGATGAAGATACAACATAGCCAGACTATATGATTTTGTCGGGATAGCTTTCTTTGGCCATGTTATTTTGAGGAGACATAATTGCTTGGTTAGTATGCTTGAAGTATTATTGTTTTTATGTCAATATTAAACTTTTGTCTTGAATCTTTCGGATCTGAATATTCATGCCACAATAAAGAAAGTTACATTGAAAATTATGTTAGGTAGCATTCCACTTCAAAAAATCTGTTTTTATCATTTACCTACTCGAGGACGAGCAGGAATTAAGCTTGGGGATGCTTGATACATCTCCAACGTATCTATAATTTTTGACTGTTCCATGCTATTATATTATCTGTTTTGGATGTTTAATGGGCTTTATTATGCACTTTTATATTATTTTTGGGACTAACCTATTAACCGAAGGCCCAGTGCAAGTTGTTGTTTTTTGCCTATTTCAGTGTTTCACAGAAAAGGAATATAAAACGGAATGAAACCTTCATGAGGATATTTTTTGTATAAACGCAATCCAGGAGACTTGGAGTGGGGGTCAAGGAAGCAACGAGGCGGCCACGAGGTAGGGCGGCGCGCCCCCACCCTCGTAGTCCCCTCGTAGCTCCACCGACCTACTTGTTTCGCCTATATATACTCTAATACCCGGAAAACATCCAGGGGAGCCACGAAACCACTTTTCCACCACCGCAACGTTCTGTACCCGTGAGATCCCATCTGGGGACCTTTTTCGGCGATCTCCCGGAGGGGGATTCGACCACGGAGGGCTTTTGCATCAAGACCATAGTCTCTCCGATGATGTGTGAGTAGTTTACCACAGACCTTCGGGTCCATAGTTATTAGCTAGACGGCTTATTCTCTCTCTTTGGTTCTCAATACAAAGTTCTCCTCGATGTTCTTGGAGATCTATTTGATGTAATACTTTTTGCGGTGTGTTTGCCGAGATCCAATGAATTGTGGGTTTATGATCAAGATTATCTATGAACAATATTTGATTCTTCTCTGAATTCTTATATGCATGATTTGATATCTTTGCAAGTCTCTTCGAATTATCAGTTTGGTTTGGCCTACTAGATTGATCTTTCTTCCAATGGGAGAAGTGCTTAGCTTTGGGTTCAATCTTGCGGTGTCCTTTCCCAGTGACAGTAGGGGCATCAAGGCATGTATTGTATTGTTGCCATCGAGGATAACAAGATGGGGTTTATATCATATTGCTTGAGTTTATCCCTCTACATCATGTCATCTTGCCTAATGTGTTACTCTGTTCTTATGAACTTAATACTCTAGATGCATGCTGGATAGCGGTCGATGTGTGGAGTAATAGTAGTAGCTGCAGAATCGTTTCGGTCTACTTGACATGGACGTGATGCCTATGTTTATGATCATGCCTAGATATTCTCATAACTATGCGCTTTTCTATCAATTGCTCGGCAGTAATTTGTTCACCCACCGTAATATATGCTATCTTGACAGAAGCCACTAGTGAAACCTATGGCCCCTGGGTCTACTTTACATCATATAAGTTTCCAATATACAATTTTAGTTTACTATTTATTTTGCAATCTTTATTTTCCAATCTATACAAAAATACCAAAAATATGTATCTTATTATCTTTATCAGATCTCACTTTTGCAAGTGGCCATGAAGGGATTGACAACCCCTTTATCGCGTTGGTTGCAAGGTTCTTATTTGTTTGTGCAGGTACTAGGTGACTTGTGTGTAGTCTCCTACTGGATTGATACTTTGGTTCTCAAAAACTGAAGGAAATACTTATGCTACTTTGCCGCATCACCCTTTCCTCTTCAAGGGAAAACCAATGCATGCTCAAGAGGTAGCAATGATCCTACAAACTGGAGATATACTGCAACTAAATAATGTCTGTTATGTTAGCATACATTTTAGTTGTCTCTCTGTCGTACGTATTCGTGCTCATGATGGCACTGTTTTGTGTCTTCCTGACTTCGTCGCATGCAAGGGTGTTGTAGCGCACATCTCCAACAATGCAAGATTCATAATGTCTTACCCGAGTATCAGGACCCATTGCTAGTGCATAAAGGGCATCATCAACTGCCTGCCCATCCTCCCTCATCTTCTTAACCTATGGTTAGAAAATAGACAAGTTGATCATCTTATGTACTCAATATATTAAAAAAAAACTAACAGTGCAATTCAAAAGCTTACATGGCTCTTGAACCATTTCGCAAATCCTGCCATAACCAGTTTGTCAATGTTTCTTGGATTTTGCGGCAGTCATGAGTTTTCAACCCTTGTACCTTGTTTCCATCTGCACTGACTCTCCTTTCAGGGTTGGAAGCAAATCCATGTGGGAATCTCACACATGATAGGACTTCACAGAATTCTTTTCTTTTTACCTTGTCCAAGACGTACACAGCTGGTGCCATATCCCCTGGTTTACCTTCATCTTCCACCTGCAAATCCTTTCTGATACCTAGGTGTGTCAAATCAATCCTAGATTTTAAGGTATCTTTTATCTTGCCTTCAATATTAAGAAGTGTGCCGATAATGTTGTCACATATATTTTTCTTGATGTGCATCACATCAAGATTATGCCGCAGATCCAAATCTTTCCAATACCCCAAGTCCCACAAAGTGGACTAGCGAGTAAACAATAATCTCTCTTCTGCCCTGCCACGCTTCCTTTTCCTGCTTCCATTACCAGGATGGTTTCCTGGTGTAATATGCCTGACCTTCTCTAATTCCACTTGCAACTCATCGATGGTGAGCCTCTTTGGTGCATCACGGTTTTCATGCTTTGCATTGATCACATGTCTTCGGTATATTGTAGGACGTGACTTGTCCTTGGCAAGAAAACGACGGTGTCCATTGTAACAGATCTTGCTAAGTATTGCATATGACAGCAGATTCCTATCACAGCGAACACATGCATTGTAACCATGTGCCGTTCGCCCTGACATAGTTCCCAAAGCCGGATAATCACGGATGCACCAAATTATAACATCACACAGAAAGAAATCAGCTGGTGGGCTGCTATGTAGGTCTCGAGTGAGAACACCCCTCCATAGCTGTTGAAGTTCCTCCACAAGAGGCCCCATGAATAAATCAAAATCCTTTCGAGGACCTTTTGGACCTGAGATGAGCAAGGCCATCATGTAGTTTTATTCTTTGGTGCAGACATTTGTAGGCATGTTGTAAGGGATAACAATCACTGGCCACATGCTATATGTGGCGCTCTGGTGGCCAAATGGGTTAAATCCATCTAAAGCTAAGCCAAGTCTAATGTTTCTCGGGTCAGCAGCAAACTTTTTGTGTTTCTGATTAAAGCTTTTCCACTCACTACCATGAGATGGATGGCTCATTACATTCTGATCTTTTTACTCCTCGTTCCTAGAATGCCACAGTACATCCTCTCTTGTTTCAGCATCATGAAACAACCTCTGCAATCTTGGTATAATTGGAAAATGTCTCAGAACATTATGAGGAATCCTCTTCACAGCATCGCCATCTTTTCATCTTGATGATTTTCATTTAGGGCATTCACTTAAGTTGGCATAATCCTTTCGAAATAGAACACAATTATTCTTACAAACATGGATCATATCATACCCAATTCCAATTGCATCCATGAAGGAAATTCTTCGTTTTACTGTAGGTGTCTGGCAGCTCAGAAGCATCTGGGAAAGATTTGCGGAAAGCAACCAACAACGCATCGAATGATTTGTTGGTCATCCACTTAGATGTCTTCACCTGAAGAAAGGTGACGATAGCTGAGAATACTGACAGCTTATTTCCTAGGGTGACAGCCACATTGCATTGTTCCAACATGCGGGCCCACCATTTTTCTTGTGCGGGTGAAAGTTCACGAAATGTTGGAAATATGCCCTAGAGGCAATAATAAAATGGTTATTATTATATTTCTTTGTTCATGATAATTGTCTATTGTTCATGCTATAATTGTGTTATCCGGAAATCGTAATACATGTGTGAATACATAGACCACAACACGTCCCTAGTGAGCCTCTAGTTGACTAGCTCGTTGATCAAAAGATAGTCATGGTTTCCTGACTATGGACATTGGATGTCATTGATAACGGGATCACATCATTAGGAGAATGATGTGATGGACAAGACCCAATCCTAAGCATAGCTCAAAGATCGTGTAGTTCGTTTGCTGTAGCTTTTCTGAATGTCAAGTATCATTTCCTTAGACCATGAGATTGTGCAACTCCCGGACACCGTAGGAGTGCCTTGGGTGTGCCAAACGTCACAACGTAACTGGGTGACTATAAAGGTACATTACAGGTATCTCCGAAAGTGTCTGTTGGGTTGGCACGAATCGAGACTGGGATTTGTCACTCGTATGACGGAGAGGTATCTCTGGGCCCACTCAGTAATGCATCATCATAATGAGCTCAATGTGATCAAGTGGTTGATCACGGGATCATGCATTATGGTACGAGTAAAGTGACTTGCCGGTAACGAGACTGAACAAGGTATTGGGATACCGACGATCGAGTCTCGGGCAAGTAACATACCGATTGACAAAGGAAATTGTATACGGATTGATTGAATCCTCGACATCGTGGTTCATCCGATGAGATCATCGTGGAGCATGTGGGAGCCAACATGGGTATCCAGATCCCGCTGTTGGTTATTGACCGGAGAGTCGTCTCGGTCATGTTTGCATGTCTCCCGAACCCGTGGGGTCTACACACTTAAGGTTCAGTGATGCTAGGGTTGTTAGGAAGACTTGTATGTGATTACTGAATGTTGTTCGGAGTCCCGGATGAGATCCCGGATGTCACGAGGAGTTCTGGAATGGTCCGGAGGTGAAGATTTATATGTAGGAAGTTGTCATACGGTCACCGGAAAGGTTCGGGGGCATATCGGTATTGTACCGGGGCCACCGGAGGGGTTCCGGGGGTCCACCGGGAGGGGCCACCTCTTCCGGAGGGCCTTATGGGCTGTATGGAGAAGGGAACCAGCCAAAGTGGGCTAGGGCGCCACACCCCCCTAGGGCCCATGCGCCTAGGGTTTGGGGGAAACCCTAAGGGGGGGCGCCACACCCCCCTAGGGCCCATGCGCCTAGGGTTTGGGGGAAACCCTAAGGGGGGCGCCCCCTTGCTTGGGGGGCAAGCCCCCCTCCCCTTGGCCGCCCCCCTCTAGATCTCATCTAGAGGAGGCCGGCCCCCTTCCCCCTTCCCCTATAAATAGAGGGGTGAGGGGAGGGCTGCATACAACATCCAAGGCGCAGCCCCTCCCCTCCCCAACACCTCTCCTCCTCCATAAGAGCTTGGCAAAGCCCTGCCGGAGTACTGCAGCTTCATCACCACCACGTCGTCGTGTTGCTGTTGGAGCCCTCTTCCTCAACCTCTCCCTCCTCCTTGCTGGATCAAGGCGCGGGAGACGTCCTCGCTCCGTATGTGTCTTGAACACGGAGGTGCCGTCCGTTCGGCGCTAGGATCTTCGGTGATTTGGATCACGTCGAGTACGACTCCATCAACCCCGTTCTCTTGAACGCTTCCGCTCGTGATCTACAAGGGTATGTAGATACACTCCTCTCTCCCTCCTTGCTAGATGACTCCATAGATTGATCTTGGTGATGCGTAGAAAATTTTAAAATTCTGCTACGTTCCCCAACAGTGGCATCATGAGCTAGGTCTATGCGTAGTTACTATGCACGAGTAGAACACAAAGTAGTTGTGGGCGTCGATATTGTGAATTATCTTGCCGTTACTAGTCTTATCTTGATTCGGCGGCATTGTGGGATGAAGCGGCCCGGAGCAACCTTACATGTACGCTTACGTGAGACCGGTTCCACCGACTGACATGCACTAGTTGCATAAGGTGGCTGGCGGGTGTCTGTCTCTCCCACTTTAGTCGGATCGGATTCGATGAACAGGGTCCTTATGAAGGGTAAATAGAAATTGGCAATTCACGTTGTGGTTTTGGCATAGGTAAGAAACGTTCTTGCTAGAATCCTATAGCAGCCACGTAAAAACTTGCAACAACAATTAGAGGACATCTAACTTGTTTTTGCAGCAAGTGTTTTGTGATGTGATATGGCCAAAGGATGTGATGAATGATATATGTGATGTATGAGATGATCATGTTCTTGTAATAGGAATCACGACTTGCATGTCAATGAGTATGACAACCGGCAGGAGCCATAGGAGTTGTCTTTATTTATTTATGACCTGCGTGTCAACATAAACGTCATGTAATTACTTTACTTTATTGCTAAAGCGTTAGCCATAGTAGTAGAAGTAAAAGATGACGAGACAACTTCAAGAAGACACGATGATGGAGATCATGGTGTCATGCCGGTGACAACGATGATCATGGAGCCCCGAAGATGGAGATCAAAAGGAGCAAATGATAATAGCCATATCATGTCACTATTTGATTGCATGCGATGTTTATCATGTTTTACATCTTATTTGCTTAGAACGACGGTAGCTTAAATAAGATGATCCCTCGTAATAATTTCAAGAAAGTGTTCCCCCTAACTGTGCACCGTTGCGAAGGTTCGTTGTTTCGAAGCACCACGTGATGATCGGGTGTGATAGATTCTAACGTTCGAATACAATGGGTGTAAGCCAGATTTACACACGCAATACACTTAGATTGACTTGACGAGCCTAGCATGTATAGACATGGCCTCGGAACACAGAATACCGAAAGGTCGAGCATGAGTCGTATAGAAGATACGATCAACATGAAGATGTTCACCGATGTTGACTAGTCCATCTCACGTGATGATCGGACACGACCTAGTTAACTCGGATCATGTTATACTTAGATGACTGGAGGGATGTCTATCTGAGTGGGAGTTCATTGAATAATTTGATTAGATGAACTTAATTATCATGAACTTAGTCTAAATCTTTACAATATGTCTTGTAGATCAAATGGCCCACGTTGTCCTCAACTTCAACGCGTTCCTAGAGAAAACCAAGCTGAAAGACGATGGCAACAACTATACGGACTGGGTCCGGAACCTGAGGATCATCCTCATAGCTGCCAAGAAAGATTATGTCCTAGAAGCACCGCTAGGTGACACACCCGTCCCACAGAACCAAGACGTTATGAACGCTTGGCAGACACGTGCTGATGATTACTCCCTCGTTCAGTGCGGCATGCTTTACAGCTTAGAACCGGGGCTCCAAAAGCGTTTTGAGAGACACGGAGCATATGAGATGTTCGAAGAGCTGAAAATGGTTTTTCAAGCTCATGCCCGGGTTGAGAGATATGAAGTCTCCGACAAGTTCTTCAGTTGTAAGATGGAGGAAAATAGTTCTGTCAGTGAGCACATACTCAAAATGTCTGGGTCGCATAACCGCTTGACTCAGCTGGGAGTTAATCTCCCGGATGACGCGGTCATTGACAGAATCCTTCAGTCGCTTCCACCGAGCTACAAGAGCTTTGTGATGAACTTCAATATGCAGGGGATGGAAAAGACCATTCCTGAGGTATATTCAATGCTGAAATCAGTAGAGGTAGAAGTCAAAAAGGAACATCAAGTGTTGATGGTGAATAAAACCACTAAGTTCAAGAAAGACAAGGGTAAGAAGAACTTCAAGAAGGACGGCAAGGGAGTTGCCGCGCCCGGTAAGCAAGCTGCCGGGAAGAAGCCAAAGAATGGACCCAAGCCCGAGACTGAGTGTTTTTATTGCAAGGGAAGTGGTCACTGGAAGCGGAACTGCCCCAAATACTTAGCGGACAAGAAGGCCGGCAACACGAAAGGTATATGTGATATACATGTAATTGATGTGTACCTTACCAGTACTCGTAGTAGCTCCTGGGTATTTGATACCGGTGCGGTTGCTCAAATTTGTAACTCGAAGCAGGAGCTGCGGAATAAACGGAGACTGGCGAAGGACGAGGTGACGATGCGCGTCGGGAATGGTTCCAAGGTCGATGTGATCGCCGTCGGCACGCTACCTCTACATTTACCTACGGGATTAGTTTTAAACCTCAATAATTGTTATTTAGTGCCAGCTTTGAGCATGAACATTGTATCAGGATCTCGTTTAATTTGAGATGGCTACTCATTTAAATCCGAAAATAATGGTTGTTCTATTTATATGAGAGATATGTTTTATGGTCATGCTCCGATGGTGAATGGTTTATTCTTAATGAATCTCGAGCGTAATGCTACACATATTCATAGTGTGAATACCAAAAGATGTAAGGTTGATAATCATAGTCCCACATACTTGTGGCACTGCCACCTTGGTCACATAGGTGTCAAACGCATGAAGAAGCTCCATGCAGATGGACTTTTAGAGTCTCTTGATTACGAATCATTTAACACGTGCGAACCATGCCTCATGGGTAAAATGACCAAGACTCTGTTCTCAGGAACAATGGAGCGAGCAACCAACTTATTGGAAATCATACATACTGATGTGTGCGGTCCAATGAGTGTTGAGGCTCGCGGTGGCTATCGTTATGTTCTCACCCTCACTGATGACTTGAGTAGATATGGGTATGTCTACTTAATGAAACACAAGTCTGAGACCTTTGAAAAGTTCAAGGAATTTCAGAGTGAGGTTGAGAATCAACTTGACAGGAAAATCAAGTTCTTGCGATCAGATCGTGGGGGAGAATACCCGAGTCACGAATTTGGCACACACTTAAGAAAATGTGGAATAGTTTCACAACTCACGCCGCCTGGAACACCTCAGTGTAATGGTGTGTCCGAACGTCGTAATCGCACTCTATTAGATATGGTGCGATCTATGATGTCTCTTACCGATTTACCGCTGTCATTTTGGGGCTATGCTTTAGAGACTACCGCATTCACTTTAAATAGGGCTCCGTCGAAATCCATTGAGACGACACCGTATGAATTATGGTTTGGGAAGAAAACTAAGCTGTCATTTCTAAAAGTTTGGGGATGCGATGCTTATGTCAAGAAACTTCAACCTGAAAAGCTCGAACCCAAATCGAAAAAATGCGTCTTCATAGGATACCCTAAAGAAACTGTTGGGTATACCTTCTACTTCAGATCCGAAGGCAAGATCTTCGTTGCCAAGAATGTGTCCTTTCTAGAGAAAGAGTTTCTCTCGAAAGAAATAAGTGGGAGGAAAGTAGAACTTGATGAAGTATTGCCTCTTGAACCGGTAAGTGGCGTAGCTCAAGAAAATGTTCCTGAGGTGCCTGCATCGACTAGAGAGGAAGTTGATGATGATGATCATGAAACTTCAGATCAAGTTGCTACCGAACTTCGTAGGTCCACAAGGACACGTTCCGCACCAGAGTGGTACGGCAACCCTGTCTTTGAAATCATGTTGTTAGACAACGGTGAACCTTCGAACTATGAAGAAGCGATGGTGGGCCTGGATTCCGACAAATGGCCAGAAGCCATGAAATCCAAGATAGGATCCATGTATGAAAACGAAGTATGGACTTTCACTGACTTGCTCATTGATCGGCGAGCCATAGAAAATAAATGGATCTTTAAGAAGAAGACAGACGCGGATGGTAATGTGACCATCTATAAAGCTCTGCTTGTCGCTAAGGGTCATCGACAAGTTCAAGGGGTTGACTACGATGAGACTTTCTCACCCATAGCGAAGCTGAAGTTCGTCCGAATCATGTTAGCAATTGCCGCATTCTATGATTATGAGATATGGCAAATGGACGTCAAAACGGCATTCCTTAATGGTTTCCTTAAGGAAGAATTGTATATGATGCAGCCGGAAGGTTTTGTCGATCCTAAGAATGCTGACAAGGTGTGCAAGCTCAAACGCTCGATTTATGGGCTGGTGCAAGCATCTCGGAGTTGGAACATTCGTTTTGATGAGATGATCAAAGCGTTTGGGTTTATGCAGACTTATGGAGAAGTCTGCATTTACAAGAAAGTGAGTGGGAGCTCTGTAGCATTTCTCATATTGTATGTGGATGACATACTGTTGATGGGAAATGATATAGAATTCTTGGAAAGCATAAAGGCCTACTTGAACAAGTGTTTTTCAATGAAGGACCTTGGAGAAGCTGCTTATATATTAGGCATCAAGATCTATAGAGATAGATCGAGACGCCTCATTGGTCTTTCACAGAGTACGTACCTTGACAAGATATTGAAGAAGTTCAAAATGGATCAGTCAAAGAAGGGGTTCTTGCCTGTATTGCAAGGTACGATATTGAGCACGGCTCAATGCCCGACCACGGTAGAAGATAGAGAAAAGATGAGTGTCGTCCCCTATGCCTCGGCCATAGGGTCTATCATGTATGTTATGCTGTGTACCAGACCTGATGTAAACCTTGCCGTAAGTTTGGTAGGAAGGTACCAAAGTAATCCCGGCATGGAACACTGGACAGCGGTCAAGAATATCCTGAAGTACCTGAAAAGGACCAAGGTAATGTTTCTCGTTTATGGAGGTGACGAAGAGCTCGTCGTAAAGGGTTACGTCGATGCTAGCTTCGACACAGATCTGGATGACTCTAAGTCACAAACTGGAAACGTGTATATTTTGAATGATGGGGCAGTACGCTGGTGCAGTTGCAAGCAAAGCGTTGTGGCGGGATCTACATGTGAAGCGGAGTACATGGAAGCCTCGGAGGCAGCACAAGAAGCAGTCTGGGTGAAGGAGTTCATTACCGACATAGGAGTCATACCCAATGCGTCGGGCCTGATGACTCTCTTCTATGACAACACTGGAGCTATTGCCCTTGCCAAGGAGCCCAGGTTTCACAGGAAGACCAGGCATATCAAGCGTCGCTTCAACTCCATTCGTGAAAGTGTTCAAAATGGAGACATAGAGATTTGTAAAGTACATACGGACCTGAATGTAGCAGATCCGTTGACTAAACCTCTCCCTAGAGCAAAACATGATCAACACCAGAACTGCATGGGTGTTCGATTCATCACAATGTAACTAGAATATTGACTCTAGTGCAAGTGGGAGACTGTTGGAAATATGCCCTAGAGGCAATAATAAAATGGTTATTATTATATTTCTTTGTTCATGATAATTGTCTATTGTTCATGCTATAATTGTGTTATCCGGAAATCGTAATACATGTGTGAATACATAGACCACAACACGTCCCTAGTGAGCCTCTAGTTGACTAGCTCGTTGATTAAAAGATAGTCATGGTTTCCTGACTATGGACATTGGATGTCATTGATAACAGGATCACATCATTAGGAGAATGATGTGATGGACAAGACCCAATCCTAAGCATAGCTCAAAGATCGTGTAGTTCGTTTGCTGTAGCTTTTCTGAATGTCAAGTATCATTTCCTTAGACCATGAGATTGTGCAACTCCCGGACACCGTAGGAGTGCCTTGGGTGTGCCAAACGTCACAACGTAATTGGGTGACTATAAAGGTACATTACAGGTATCTCCGAAAGTGTCTGTTGGGTTGGCACGAATCGAGACTGGGATTTGTCACTCCGTATGACGGAGAGGTATCTCTGGGCCCACTCAGTAATGCATCATCATAATGAGCTCAATGTGATCAAGTGGTTGATCACGGGATCATGAATTATGGTACGAGTAAAGTGACTTGCCGGTAACGAGACTGAACAAGGTATTGGGATAACGACGATCGAGTCTCGGGCAAGTAACGTACCGATTGACAAAGGGAATTGTATACAGATTGATTGAATCCTCGACATCGTGGTTCATCCGATGAGATCATCGTGGAGCATGTGGGAGCCAACATGGGTATCCAGATCCCGCTGTTGGTTATTGACCGGAGAGTCGTCTCGGTCATGTCTGCATGTCTCCCGAACCCGTAGGGTCTACACACTTAAGGTTCAGTGACGCTAGGGTTGTTAGGAAGACTTGTATGTGATTACCGAATGTTGTTCGGAGTCCCGGATGAGATCCCGGACGTCACGAGGAGTTCCGGAATGGTCCGGAGGTGAAGATTTATATGTAGGAAGTTGTCATACGGTCACCGGAAAGGTTCGGGGGCATATCGGTATTGTACCGGGGCCAGCGGAGGGGTTCCGGGGGTCCACCGGGAGGGGCCACCTCTTCCGAAGGGCCTTATGGGCTGTATGGAGAAGGGAACCAGCCCAAGTGGGCTGGGGCACCACACCCCCCTAGGGCCCATGCGCCTAGGGTTTGGGGGAAACCCTAAGGGGGGCGCCCCCTTGCTTGGGGGGCAAGCCCCCCTCCCCTTGGCCGCCGCCCCCCCTCTAGATCTCATCTAGAGGGGGTCGGCCCCCTTCCCCCTTCCCCTATAAATAGAGGGATGAGGGAAGGGCTGCATACAACATCCAAGGCGCGGCCCCTCCCCTCCCCAACACCTCTCCTCCTCCATAAGAGCTTGGCGAAGCCCTGCCGGAGTACTGCAGCTTCATCACCACCACGCCGTCTTGCTGCTGTTGGAGCCCTCTTCCTCAACCTCTCCCTCCTCCTTGCTGGATCAAGGTGCGGGAGACGTCCTCGCTCCGTACGTGTGTTGAACGCGGAGGTGCCGTCCGTTCGGCGCTAGGATCTTCGGTGATTTGGATCACGTCGAGTATGACTCCATCAACCCCGTTCTCTTGAACGCTTCCGCTCGTGATCTACAAGGGTATGTAGATGCACTCCTCTCTCCCTCATTGCTAGATGACTCCATAGATTGATCTTGGTGATAAGTAGAAAATTTTAAAATTCTGCTACGTTCCCCAACACGAAATGCACGAGCATTTCGTAGCATTGTTTCAATGTTGGTCAAACTCACTGGCTCCGCGACCACCACCTCCTCCTCTTCCACCTGAGCATCAGGCAGATCAAGATGGTGATCTGCTGCTTCCACGTAGTCAGTAACATTGACGTTCACAGCTTCACCATGATGAACCCACCTAGTATATAGACCGACATCCTATACAAGTGTAGATGATTTTGCACAGTTTACTGGGGTCTTGTAACTGAATTCATACAACTGCAACACGGGCAGAGCACATATGATTTCGGACCACCGTACTCATCTCTGATAAAGTTCATGAAGTTTTCAACCCCCTTGACATATGCAACGGAGAATCTTTGAGCAGAAGTTATCCAAGTCCTGTCCATTTGCTAGAAATAAAAATTAGTTCTTCTACTAGATATTATAGGAAAAACATATATGCTTTTTTATGAAGTCCAGAAAAAATACCTAGGTTGATGTCTAAAGCTATGGCAAGATATTTGGACGAGCAGATCTAAGTAACAAAATATATGTAAAGCTCATTCAACAAACAGATTTGAGTGCTAAATTATGGCAGGCTATTTTAGCAGTCAATGAGGCCGAGCACACAACCATCGAACTATCGAAGGCCATCGCAACAACAAAGATCAAGTATAAAACGGTGTAGAGCTATTTCACCTAACAGATTGGCTACTAGACCATGGCAATCTATGTCACAATAAATATATGGCAGGATATTTTAGCAACTAATCGGGCTTGGCCTGCCATCTCAGCTAAGCAGATTGAGTGCAGAACAGGGCAAGGAAGCTTCTTAATCAGAACATATTGACTGTAAACTACATCGGCAAACAGTGAGATTAACAGCGTCTATCAGCTAACATCCAGTGCTACACTGACATGCGCAGGGCCTCAGTCTAGAATGCGCGTACCGTGCGAGAAGTTGACCACCGTGCGTCTCCACACGAACATTGCCAACGGTGGTGGCGCTGACCGTCGTGTGCCTCCACAAGAACGTCGCCAGCGGTGGCGGCGCGGCTAGAGGACGGTAGTCTACAAGAGTGTACTGTGGGAGCGAGAGGATCGTTATGCGTCCCCTCAATGAACCGCGGCACCAACGTATCGGCGTGGCAGGGAGGGCGGCTTTGGCGGAGCGAATGGAGTGGAGGGGGACGGGGGGAGGGGGTTTGGGGAATATTATTGGCTAGTTGGCCAAAGGGTGGTTGAATTTGGGATTTGGGGGGAATTATTGGGGGGGGAGGGGTTTCGCGCAGTGGGCAGGGGGAGTTTGACGCATGGTTGGTTTCTCCAAGTGCATTCCCACGTGTCAGTGAAGAGGCAAGCCGAAGCGCATTCCGTTTGCATGAGCCGTGTGCAGGACCGAACGTGTGTGGGGTGCAATGCGCCCGCGACATGGGTGCTGTGAGTGTACCACCTTTTTTCCTTTTAAACTAGGTGCTTTGCCCCCTCAAAAAAACATTGGTGCCTCGCGCAATCCATCGATACTACTACTAGTAATCCAGTAATCCTGACTAAAACGGCGTGGCCGGGTCTTTTCCCACGCGATATGCTGGGAGGTTGGCTTAGTTGGGTTTTTAGGACGAGTAATGCTACACTTACGTAATCCCAGTTACATAAGTAACATAACGTGAAACGTGTGAGCTATTGATTGTAGATTGGGGGAGGGAGGGGCCCACCACCATGAAAATCAAGGAGGAGAGAGAGAGAGAGGCAATTTACATTAACCCTTTCGTAGGTTCCCGTAGATGTAGAAAGATGTGAAATGTGTGAATGTGTAGTGGACATACTATTTCAATTCCTAAGATAAATTGTTCATGTAGACCCTATGTGTTTATTTACTTCGCATGTTAGCTTTGTCTCGGTTCAATAAAAAGCAGAGTTGGTGATGATGGTGTTCCTGCCATCCTGCAATATAGGCCATCCGATCTATATCTAATGGATAGGAAGGAAACTATGACAATTTACCCGCACTCCTCTCCACATTTGCAGAAAGGCCTTCCCTCGTTCATCCTTTTCTCCCACAAGATCTTGATGTTCCGTGCAACGCACGGGCATGTTGCTAGTTTTCTATAAATTTGGTCAAATTTTATGAAGTTTGACTTTAGTCAAACCTAATACGCGGAGTAAATAAAAACAGAGGGAGTATCTTACTCCGTGACCAAGACGGAAGGGAAAAGGAGACAACTTATTGTTTATTTGAGCCGTTCAAGTATAATCATGTGGCATTTCTTATTTCTCATTCCTCTCCAACCCTCTTCTCCATCGATCATGCCGCCCTCCAATCGAGTCCATCCTCCCGCATGCCTCATTTGAACATTTCGCCGAGTATCATTCGCATGTGGGCCAAGACCATGCTTATATTTCCAATGTTGTAATTTGTCCGACATGCATACAAACAAATGGTTCGTTTAAAGTTTCACTTTGCCTCCACTACGTGTCACTTCCCGTCTTACTTTTGACATCCCATTCGGTTCATGCCCCGACACATCTTGACAAGATTGATTGATGTTGAGAAATCAATTGCGTGTCGTGCAAGGAGATAAAGTTTTGATCTGTTTCTATGATAGAAATGACCCGCGGGGGGGGGGGGGGTCTGTGGGGATCAGAGGGAGTATATTGTACGTTCATAAGTGAAACGAACGTATTATACCCACCCTAGTCCTCTTTTAATCGATCTCAGCACCCTGAGATGAAATCGAGAGAGAATTTGTGGGTGCATGTTTGATACCTAAGGCGGATTCAAAATTTTGAACCGGTGATCATAGCATCCGCAAATCATATATAAAGGATATTCAATGTTCATTTCGCTTTTGAACGTACAATATACTCCCTCCGATCCTTTTAGTTTAAATAAAAGTTTTATGTGTAGTCAAAGTATCTCTACTTTGATCAAACTTACAGAAAAAAGTATCAACATTCAACAACACCTAATCAATATTGTTAGATTCGTACGTACTCCTAGATTTGTATTCAAACAGAGATGGTTTCCAATTTGTTTTCAACCACGTGAATGTGCTTGTTCTCGCGCATGCTCTTCCTACTAGGATTTCGCCACGTATAGCCAGTCCAATAGTAACTTTTTTAAGCTCCCTATCCAATAGTACTAGTGGAGTACTGACAACATCTGTAGTAGAGTATGAAGTGCTCATAGTACTCCCTCTTCCATTTATATAGGGCCCAAAAGCAAGTACAATAGTGGGCTTATAGCCCGCTTACATGGCACTTTTGCCTATGTGGAGGAGAGAGATGTGAAAAAGTAAGGGGAGTGAGCTCTCATGCAAGAGACTAGCTATATACGCATTCCTAGGTAAATACAATAAATATGAAGAGAGAGATAGAGAGGAGATGGAAAAAAGTACTAATACAATAGCCAACCTTACATATTTTTTGCGGGAAATAGCCAACCTTATAGCCCACACAATTGTATGAGTGCATATAGATGATGGCTATAGATGACATGGAAGTTCCTTATAGCCATTGGCTGGCTATATTATTAACCATGCTCTAATGTGTTTTTCAAAACCGCCTTTGACTATTGACAAGATTAATAGTACATGAGATGTATAATGTGAAAATTATATCATTGGAAGCTCCTTTCACATGCGAATTTGACCATATGCTTTGTGTAAGTTGCATGTCATATATTATTACTTTAACATTTGGTCAAAGTTAGCCTCAAAAAAATGCATTAGGCCATGTATAGTAGATGGAAGGATGGAGTAGTAGTGGAACTGGATCCTCTGACGTAGGTATCCCTGCCTTACCCTCCCTTTCAGTCACTTACTGGCGGACCCCATGCTTGCTAGGCCCCGCATGTTAGTTACTCAATGGGTTCGGCCACGTTAGGGGATCCTCATCTGTAGTACTATACTCCCTTTGTTTTTATTTACTCCGCATAAAACAGGGGGAGTGGTAGTATAAATGACGCGAGCGGGGGAGGGGGAGGGACGTCGGTTTGCTCTCAACTGCGGTCCCACAAGCGAGCAAAAATGCAAGACAAAGCGCGTTCCATTCGGTGAGCGACGTGGAGGGTCCAGCGTGCCGGGGTGCAACGCGAACGCGACAAGAGCGATGTATAGTCAAAAGCGATTGACCAGTCGTCGCCGGAACCACTATTCACACCAGAACCTTCGCTGCTCGGCCTACGCCAGCCACTGCCCCAAAACCACACCTCCTCTCCAGCCCATTCCCCCACCTTTCGATGCCCTGGCCCACATCAAGCATCCCCTAGTTCATCGGAAAGCCATGGTGCGCTGTAAGATCACGTACTACAAGATGCTGACGCCGGAGCGCCGCGTAGAAATCGCGGCGGCGGTCGGTGCCACATACCTCCATTCCTAAGCTCGCTTTGCAGTGGGACAATCCCCGAGTTCTCTGGAGCCAAGCTACGAGGAGGAGGAAGCCGATCCAATGTTCATGTTGGAGGTCGCGGCGCAGAAGGCCCCCGATGGGTATGAGACGATGGACCTTGACTTTGTGCTGGCGTCCGGGTCCCCCATGGTGCAGGCGGACCAGCGGTTCAACCTGGCGATACTAAAGGAGGACTGGGAGGCAGAGGCTCAACTCGATGCAGAGCACGCGCATGCTGCTGCCATCGAGGCTCTCTTGCAGGCGGAATCGGATGTCGTGGATGTGAACCGGGCGGCCGAGGCTCAACTTGACGTGGAGCGCACGGATGTCGCTGCCATCGAGGCCCTCTTGCAGCTGTAACCGGACGCCCTGGACTTGAACCAGGCGGCAGAGGCTGAACTCGACGCAGAGCGCGCGGATGCCGCTGCCATCGAGGCCCTCCTGCAGGCGGAACCGGACGTCCTAGACTTGAACCGGGCGGCGGCGGCTCAACTCAACGCGGAGCGTGCGGCTGCCGCTGCCATCGAGGCCCTCCTGCAGGCAGAACCGGATGTCCTGGACTTGAACCGGGCGGTGCTCTTGTCTGTACAGAGCGCCCACATGCTCCGCGTGAACGAGGAGCTGGAGGCCGAGGACAACCACGGTGCGGAGACACACGTCGGCAGCTACGGCTGGTTCGCGATACGTCTCCAACGTATCTATAATTTTTGATTGTTCCATGCTATTATATTATCTGTTTTGGATGTTTATGGGCTTTATTATGTACTTTTATATTATTTTTGGGACTGACCTATTAACCAAAAGCCCAGTGCAAATTGCTGTTTTTTGCCTATTTCAGTGTTTCGCAGAAAAGGAATATCAAACGGAATCCAAATGGAATGAAACCTTCGCGAGGATCTTTTTTGGAACAAACGCAATCTAGGAGACTTGGAGTGGAGGTCAAGGAAACAACAAGGCGGCCATGAGGTAGGGCGGCGCGCCCAGGGGGCAGGCACGCCTCCCACCCTCATGGGCCCCTCGCAGCTCCACCGACCTACTTCTTTCGCCTATATATACTCTTATACCCTGAAAACATCCATGGGAGCCACGAAACCACTTTTCCACCGCCGCAACCTTCTGTACCCATGAGATCCCATCTGGGAACCTTTTCCAGCGATCTGCCGGAGGGGGATTCGATCACGGAGGGCTTCTACATCAACACCATAGCCTCTCCGATGATGTGTGAGTAGTTTACCACAGACCTTCGGGTCCATAGTTATTAGCTAGATGGCTTCTTCTCTCTCTTTGGATCTCAATACAAAGTTCTCCTCGATGTTCTTGGAGATCTATTCGATGTAATTCTTTTTGCGGTGTGTTTGTCGAGATCCGATGAATTGTGGGTTTATGATTAAGATTATCTATGAAAAATATTTGATTCTTCTCTGAATTCTTATATGCATGATTTGATATCTTTGCAAGTCTCTTTGAATTATCAGTTTGGTTTGGCCTACTAGATTGATATTTCTTGCAATGGGAGAAGTGCTTAGCTTTGGGTTCAATCTTGTGGTGTCATTTCCCAGTGACGGTAGGGCAGCAAGGCACGTATTGTATTGTTGCCATCGAGGATAAAAAGATGGGGTTTATATCATATTGCTTGAGTTTATCCCTCTACGTCATGTCATCTTGCCTAATGCGTTACTCTGTTCTTTTGAACTTAATACTCTAGATGCATGCTAAAAGTGCAACTATCCCTAGGTGGTTTTGGTAATTCATAACAACATATAGCTCATTGAGCTAATGCTATTCCAAGATGACTATTTCAGGAAAGCTCAATGATTGGCATGGCATGGATGTGAAAGTGGAACCCTCAAAATGCTAAGGACAAAGGATTGGCTCAAGCTCAAAAGCTCAAGACTCTTCATTTTATATTTTAGTGATCCAAGATTGTGGAGTTGAACCAAGGAGTTTGTGGAGTTGAACCAAGGAGTTTGTAAGGGCAAGGAGATCGCCTACTTCGTGAAGATCTACCGCTAGTGAGGCAAGTCCTTCGTGGGCGATGGCCATGGTGGGATAGACAAGGTTGCTTCTTCGTGGACCCTTCGTGGGTGGTTGCTTCTTCGTGGACCCTTCGTGGGTGGAGCCCTCCGTGGACTCGCGCAACCATTACCCTTCGTGGGTGGAGCCCTCTGTGGACTCGCGCAACCGTTACCCTTCGTGGGTTGAAGTCTCCATCAACGTGGATGTAGGATAGCACCACATATCCGAACCACGGGAAAAACATCCGTGTCTCCAATTGCGTTTGAATTCTCCAAACCCTTCCCTTTATATTCTTGCAAGTTGTATGCTTTACTTTCCGCTGCCAATATACTCTTTGCATGCTTGCTTGAATTGTGTGATGATTGCTTGACTTGTCCTACAATAGCTAAAATCTACCAAGAACTAAAATTGGGAAAAGGTTAAGTTTTTATTTGGTCAAGTAGTCTAATCACCCCCCCCTCTAGACATACTTTCGATCCTACAAGTGGTATCAGAGCTTTGGTCTCCATTTGCTTTGATCTCCATAGCTTTTGGTGGTCATAGCCTTGGTTTCACAACCTAGGAGAGTATGGCGTCTAGCGAGGGAAATTATCACCGTAGAGGTCCTTACTTTGATGGTACTAATTTTGCTAGTTGGAAGCATAAAATGAAAATGCATATTCTTGGACATAACCCCGCCGTTTGGGCTATTGTGTGTGTTGGTTTGCAAGGTGACTTCATTGATGGGAAAGAACCAAACCGTGAAAGCTACCGCGGATGAGTTGAAGATGTTGCAATACAATGCTCAAGCTTGTGATATTCTCTTCAACGGATTGTGCCCCGAAGAATTCAACAAAATCAGCCGTCTTGAGAATGCAAAGGAAATTTGGGACACTTTGATTGATATGCACGAAGGTACCGACTCCGTCAAGGAATCCAAGTTGGATGTGCTTCAAAGTCAGCTTGACAAGTTCAAAATGAAGGATGGTGAAGGTGTCGCTGAAATGTACTCTAGGCTTGCTCTCATCACAAATGAGATTGCCGGCTTAGGAAGTGAAGAGATGACCGATAGATTCATCATCAAGAAGATTCTAAGAGCCTTGGATGGAAAATATGATGCCGTGTGCACATTGATCCAAATGATGCCCAATTACAAAGATCTCAAGCCAACGGAGGTGATTGGAAGAATTGTTGCTCATGAGATGTCACTTAAGGATAAAGAGGAACTTCACAACAAATCAAGTGGTGCCTACAAAGCCTCATGTGAAGCCCCTACATCATCAAGTGAGAAACAAAACTTCAATGAAGAATTGAGCTTAATGGTGAAGAACTTCAACAAGTTCTACAAGAGTAGAAGCAAAGATAGAAGCTTCAAGTCAAGGTCCTACAATGACAAAAGATCTTCTAGTCGAGAGCGAAACTGCTACAGTTGTGGAAGACCTGGACACTATTCCAATGAGTGTACGGCTCCCTACAAGAGAAGAGGAGATTCTCCAAAAAGAAGAAGCAAAGAATCACCACCAAGAGAGAGAAGGAGTAGAGATGATCGTTATGAACGAAGATACTCACGGAGAAGCAAGGATTCGAAAAGGAAGGAAAAATCATCAAGGAGCTACACAAAACGAAGACATCAAGCTCATGTTGGTGAATGGGTATCCGGCTCCGACTCCGACAGCCACTCCGAGAGAAGTTATCACTCTGACTCCGAAGATACTCAAGATGAAGGTGTTGCCGGTCTAGCACTTGTGTCAACCAACTCCTACGACATATTTGACTCACCAAATGAAGGAATTGGAAGATGCTTCATGGCCAAAGGTCCTAAGGTAACACACCCCGAGTATGTTGATTTCAATAGTGATGAAGATGACTTGTTAGGTGATGATTTGCTTGTTGACAACTCTAGTGATGAATACTATGATGAAACGTCAATTAATCATGCTAATCAAGATAAAACGAATGACAATGATAAGGAGAAGATTGAGGCTCTAACTAAAGAACTAAACACTCTTAAGTTAGCTCATGAAACTATCTTCGAAGATCATCGAGAACTTTTAAGAGCTCATGAGAAATTACACTTTGAAAAGCTCAATCTTGAGCAAGAGCATGAGTTCTTAAAAGCAATCAATGATGATCTCCGCAAGAAAAGTTCTTCTTACATTGCCAAGCATTTACTCTTATCCACTTACATGCCTCAAGTCAAGTCTAGTAACAAGAACAAGAAAGATTCTTCCTCTAGTAGTAACAATGATCATGCTAAATCCAATATTGTTGCTTCTAGTAGTTCTCTTGATTCCACTAATTATTCTCTTAGCCAATTTACACTTGAGCAAGAAAATAGCTTATTGAAGGGAATTATAGAGAAAGGAGTGTACAAAAGCCTTGCCGGGAGTAAGCAATTCGAGGAAATTGTGCGCAAGCAAGGAATGCACCGGAAGAATCAAGGTGTTGGTTTTGAACGAAAGTTCAATGACAATGGAGTTGAGTGGGAAGAAGATCAATACCCCAAGACAAAGTTTGTTCCTCAACAAGAGAAGTATGATACTTATTTCAAGGGGACACAAGCTCAAGATGATCTTCCACCACAAGACTACAAGCAAAAAGGCAAGGACAAGCTTCAAGAGGAAATTGATGCATTTGAAGAAACTCCTAAGACCTTAGTCAAGTGGATTCCCAAGACTACTTCAAGTTCCACTTCATCAAGTACGACTACAACTCCAAGGATTCCCATCAAGATGGTGTGGATCCAAAAGAAAAAGAACTAGAGAGTTCTTGAGGGTGACTCCGCCAACATACTTCACTCTTATCATTTTGGCAAGAACAAGTGCAATCAACTTCCACATCTTGCACTAGTTCAAGGAGTCACAAACCCTCTTGTTGGTAAGACAAGGGACAAGGTAACCTAAAAGTTTTCATGGACATCATCTTGTGTGTGCATCACTCTATGTCTATGGATATCCTTGTTTGTTCCTTGTGGGACTAACCCATGTAGGTATTGAAAGTGCAATTCACTCAAATGGATAGCTCCAAGTGATCTACATCAACATTGAGCATCCACATCTTCAACATCTACATGAAGTCATCATCGACAAAACCCAAGGTTAGTTCATCCCTCTAAGGGGGGATATCACATCTAGGGGGAGCTTTACTCTAAGACTTGAGCTAAAGCAACTCTAAAGATGTGAACACAACAATGCTTTATGTAAAAGTGGTAACCCCACTTGAGCTTAAACGATGAGTATGACCTATGATCAAGTATTCTCACTTGACTCCTAAGTCAATATACTCATATATAGATGACCTTGTCATCGCAAATTGCTTGATAGATGCTAGAATTGGTTGTGCATGCCTTGTCACATATTTCAGTTGCCATCTTATTGTGTGAGCATGCTAGTTGCATATTTTACTCATTCGAGGACATCCACTTGTTGTTTTGATTGTTTGGTTTTATTTCCTTTTGCCAAGTGGATGGACAAGAATGCCTAAGAACCTCCTCTAGCTATCTATGCTTTTCTCGTCTCAAACTCTATTCATGCTACATCACAAAATTTGATCAAGTCAGATTCGAACCACTCTGTGTGAGGAGCGCTCGGAGTCCCCGATTCGTCATAGACTTAAACTTCCAAAACCTCTTTATGATTCTCGGTCTGACCGATACCCTACTTTCGGTCCTACCGAGATCATTAAGTTGATCTAGGTTTTCGATCTCGGTGCAACCGATTTGAACCATTCGGTCACACCGAGTTGCAACAACTATATACAGTTTTGCATCTCGGTGCCACCGAGTTGTTCCACTCGGTCACACCGACAGGGTCGGGCTATATATAGTCACGGGCAAAAATTTGGAAATTTCTCCGAACCCCTTCGCCCGCGCGATAGCCTGCTCTGCCAACTTGGTCTCCGGATCATCTCCTCGCTGCCAGCCGCCTCCAGTCGCTGGTCTCCGTCGCCGTCAACGGAAATTCAACCCCGCCGTTGCCGCCGTAGCGAGTCTCCGCCGAACTAGGGTATGGACTCGATCTTTGTGCTATTCCCCAATCCGATTCTTAGCACATTGTGATCATCATGATTCTTGCCACGTTTGTTAAACTTCTATCCAGTCAATGAACTCGTAGATTAGGTTTAATTCGAAAATTTTAGGGTTAGGTTTCCGCCGAAACCATCTCGGACCCACCGAGTTGAAAAACTCGGTCCCACCGATTTGGCTTATGCCATTGCACAAGTGAGACTCGGTCTGACCGAGAATTACTTATCAGTGTGACCGATTTTGGAACTCTGTGAAACCCTAGCAGTCTCGGTGCCACCGAACTGTGACTCGGTCTGACCGAGTTCACTAGTTTAGGTGCCAAAACTGCTTCGGTATCACCGAGTTTAGAAATCGGTAGATCCGAGATGCTTTCAGTGGGAAACTAAAACTAAGTTTTTGAATTATTCTTTTGCAAAAATCTCTGCATTTTGTGATGCTTATCCACTCTATCTCATCTATAACCTATTCACAGGGTCAGCAGTCAGAGTTTGCATCATGTCAAACCAAAGTGATAGCCAGAACTTGTCAGAGCAGCAAGTGCAGATCAGTGAGGGCACTAGTCCCTCAAGTTCCTCAGATGATGGCAGCAGGAGCACCCCTAGCAATCTGCCTAAAGCTGCCACAAGATAGAGAAAGAAGAGAACCTCAGGCTCAGAAGATGAGGATTATGTGGCAGAAGAGGAAGCAACTTCCAAGAGAGTTGAGCCAGCACAGGGCATAAAACCAGGGATGAAGATCAAAAGGCCAGCAGGCAGGCAGCCTATGTCAAAGGCCAGAGCTTCAACTGAGAGCCCACTCCCATTGAGCCAGTTGCTACTGAAGGCAAGAAGAGGAAAGAAAGGGTGAAGAAAACTATAGCCAGAGTGCTTGGCAACTCTTCCATCACGGAAGATGAGGAGGAAGAAGAAGAGGTAGCTGCACCAGCACCTAAGGCACCCAAGCTGATGGGTGATGCCATAAGAACAGGGGCAGCTGCTTCCAAGGCCAAGCCAGCTCCAAAGCCAAAGCCAAAGAGGAACACAAGAAGCATCCCAGCTACTGAGAAGAACAAGGCCCCAGTGCCTGAAGCTGCAGAAGAAGAAGAAAATGTTCTTAGAAAGCTCAAGCCCAAGATCCCAGACCACAACGATGCTCATCCTGTGGCTGAGGATATGAAACTCAGGAGAGATTCAGGGCTCCGAAAGTGGAGAGAAGCAGACCCGTATGCTTCAAGGAGAAGGACTGCAGTTGACTACAGGTTTCACACCAAGGAGCAGCAAGACTTTTATGAGACAGTGCTGCTAGACAAGAAGCCAATTGTCTGTGATATGAGATGGGTTGATTGGCAATACATCAAGGACAACGAAGAGTACTACCTTGGAGTGCTCCGGACTCCACCACCACCTGAAGATCAAGCCTGAGTGTCGACTTAGCACTATGCATTTTCTAGGAACTTTTTGGTAACTTGTTGCCAAAGGGGGAGAAAATGTATAGATCATAGGCTTCGAGAGAGAGTGTTGCTTTTATTCTCTCTTGTTTTATTTGGTGGTTTTTCGAACTTTGTTTGCTTTTGTGTGAGATACTATGTCATTGCTCATGAGACATTGATGATCATGTGTTTGATCATAAGCTACACTTAATGTTTGCTTAATATTATCATCTTATCTATCTTATGTGATCATTCACTATTCTTGGTGATGAGTGCATGTATTTCATTCTTATCATTTTAAGCGCTCCACCAAGATGTATGTGACATGGAAGAGTAACCCATGACTCTAACTCTTTGTGCATTTGCAGTCCAAAGCAAATTTTAAATATGCACAAATTTAGGGGGAGCTCTTACTTGTCACATACTTCTCAAAGCAACGATATATTTCATGCTTATTATCATTTGTCGAAGCTTTGATCTATATGTTGTCATCAATTACCAAAAAGGGGGAGATTGAAAGTGCAACTATCCCTAGGTGGTTTTGGTAATTCATAACAACATATAGCTCATTGAGCTAATGCTATTCCAAGATGACTATTTCAGGAAAGCTCAATGATTGGCATGGCATGGATGTGAAAGTGGAACCCTCAAAATGCTAAGGACAAAGGATTGGCTCAAGCTCAAAATCTCAAGACTCTTCATTTTATATTTTAGTGATCCAAGATCACATTGAGTCTTTGGGAAAAGCCAATACTATCAAGGAGGGATGAGGTGTTGCTTAATGAGCCTCTTGCTTCATGTGCTTAGTTATATGCTCCAAAACCCTCAACTACTTTCCCATATCCACATATGACCTAAACCCTAAGCCAAACTCGGTCCTACCAATTCTTTCTATCCGGCGCCACCGAGTTTCACTTGTCATAGCCATTGCCAAACCCTAAGCAAATCGGTTCTACCGATAGGGATCTCGGTCTCACCGAGATGGGATTGCAAACTCTCTTTTTCCCTTTCGTAACTTTTCGGTCTCACCGAAAGAGCGAATCGGTCCCACCGAGATTGCAATGTAAATTCAGTGTTTCCTTTTTGTAACTTTTCTGTCTCACCGAAAGAGCAAATCGGTCCCACCGAGTTTGCCTGACCAACTCTCTGGTTAGCTAATTACCAAAATCGGTCTCACCGAGTTTGTGTAATCGGTCTCACCGAGATTACGTTATGCCCAAAACCTAACCATATCGGTCCTACCGAGTTGCATGTCAGTCCCACCGAAAATCTCTAACAGTCACTAGGTTTACCTTTTCGGTCCGACCGAGTTTGTTGATTCGGTCCCACCGAGATTGGAAAACTGTGTGTAACGGTTGGATTTTGTGTGGAGGCTATATATACCCCTCCACCTCCTCTTCATTCATGGAGAGAGCCATCAGAACACATACACAATTCCAACGCATATGTTCTGAGAGAGAACCACCTACTCATGTGTTGAGACCAAGATATTCCATTTCTACCATATGAATCTTGATCTCTAGCCTTCCCCAAGTTGCTTTCCACTCAAATCTTCTTTCCACAAAATCCAAATCCTATGAGAGAGAGTTGAGTGTTGGGGAGACTATCATTTGAAGCACAAGAGCAAGGAGTTCATCATCAACACACCATTTGTTACTTCTTGGAGAGTGGTGTCTCCTAGATTGGCTAGGTGTCACTTGGGAGCCTCCGACAAGATTGTGGAGTTGAACCAAGGAGTTTGTAAGGGCAAGGAGATCACCTACTTCGTGAAGATCTACCGCTAGTGAGGCAAGTCCTTCGTGGGCGATGGCCATGGTGGGATAGACAAGGTTGCTTCTTCGTGGACCCTTCATGGGTGGTTGCTTCTTCGTGGACCCTTCGTGGGTGGAGCCCTTCGTGGACTCGCGCAACCATTACCCTTCGTGGGTGGAGCCCTCTGTGGACTCGCGCAACCGTTACCCTTCGTGGGTTGAAGTCTCCATCAACGTGGATGTAGGATAGCACCACATATCCGAACCACTGGAAAAACATCCGTGTCTCCAATTGCGTTTGAATTCTCCAAACCCTTCCCTTTACATTCTTGCAGTTGCATGCTTTACTTTCCGCTGCCAATATACTCTTTGCATGCTTGCTTGAATTGTGTGATGATTGCTTGACTTGTCCTACAAGAGCTAAAATCTGCCAAGAACTAAAATTGGGAAAAGGTTAAGTTTTTATTTGGTCAAGTAGTCTAATCACCCCCCCTCTAGACATACTTTCGATCCTACACATGCTGGATAGCGGTCAATGTGTGGAGTAATAGTAGTATATGCAGAATCATTTCGGTCTACTTGAAACGGATGTGATGCCTATGTTCATGATCATGCCTAGATATGATCATAACTATGCACTTTTCTATCAATTGCTCGGCAGTAATTTGTTCACCCACCGTAATATTTGCTATCTTGAGAGAAGCCACTAGTGAAACCTATGGCCCTGGGTCTACTTTACATCATATAAGTTTCCGATCTACAATTCTAGTTTACTATTTATTTTGCAATCTTTATTTTTTTGATCTATACAATAAGAATACCAAAAATATTTATCTTATTATCTCTATCAGATCTCACTTTCGTAAGTAACTGTGAAGGGGTTGACAACCCCTTTATTGCGTTTTTTGCGAGGTTCTTGTTTCTTTGTGCAGGTACTAGGTGACTTGCGTGCAGTCTCCTACTGGATTGATACCTTGGTTCTCAAAAAACTGAGGAAAATACTTATGCTACTTTGCTGCATCATGCTTTCCTCTTCAAGGGAAAACCAATTCATGCTCAAGAGGTAGTAGTTTGCGCAGGCAGCCAAAGACGACGAGGTCATCTCGTTCCGCAAGCAGTGATAGTTTTTCTTTATGTCGTTGTTTTTAGGGATCTTTTGTTGTGTAAAAACATATATTGTCATGCAAGTCGCCTCACTTTCATCATTTGGGTCAGTCTACCATTTCAGGTGGTTGGATGAATATCCTACGTCTCCCAACCCTTCTTCCTCACCTCTTCTTGTTCCCCAACAGACCACCGCACGGGCCGTACGGATCCTCCCCAACATGCGAACATACTGTATGAACGAAAATTATGTGCCAGCGGTAGGATGGGTGAGTTTGGTTTGTTCACATGCGGTAGCACGTGTCAGTGAGGGTGCGTTCCCTTGGTTGGGTTTGCGGCGTGCAGGAGTGACTATGTGAGGGTGAAGTGTGACCGCGGCGTGCAGGAGCGACTGTGTGAGGATGCGGTGCGACCGCGACAGCCGTGCGCAAGTGTACCTCCTTTTCATTTTGAAAACTTTAGGCAAGATTGGCAAAAATGTGTGGCGAAGTATGGCAATGCAAGGCCTAGACCCAAAAAGGATACAAGTACGTACTTACTAGGAGTACTAGTGTTAAAAAAGAAAGGCGGGGTTTTCCTTCACGGGATTAATCGATACAAATCATCGTTTGACGTGTCAATGCATATTTTCTCTCCAAAGCCCAAAGAGCTAACCATCTCACTCCTCATCGCTTGATTAATGCAGCGCCATGCAAACCAACCTTCTCACTTCAGCATGCATGCAACGGTATATTAATGTCCTTGGTTGCTAGTACGAGGCAAACACCATCAATTTTGCCTCGATTAGTGTTAGTGGCCTTTTACAAATTGTAATTTTGATATAGTACTGGCCTTGTGTACAAAAAAATTGATGTAGTAACTATTTGACTTCCTTCCCCATTGCGGTGACGTCGACGATATCTCGAACATTGTGGTTTGGCGAAGTGCGTTCGACGGAGAACACCATTGAGGGAGACCACGGTAAGTCGTTCGCAAGTGCCGCCTGCAAGCCGAGACAACCGCCTTATTTGCATCCAAGAAGTCCATTGAACCAAAGGACGTGTAAATGTACTAGTACTACTAGTACACAATAGCGTCGTCCGTCCAGCTCAGTGTGGTGAGGTGGTTTCTCGAAGAAGACGATGGAGAAGCGGAGTCAGCGTAGAGTGAAATGATGGTTGCTTCGTCCGTGCTTTGTGATTTGATGCCTCACTGCTTTGTGATTTGTGATAGAAGGGACAGGGGAGTAGACTATGTGCTCTATACCATACATGCGTCCAAGCATAGGAGAAAAAGGAGAGACATTGCATTTTCCTATTCCTTCAATCAATCAATCAGGGAGCTTCCGTTCCATCTTTTTGGCTTTGGCAGCACCGTCCACAATGGTTCCCATCAATGCCAAAAGCTATTTTCACATTTGGCTACACATTGTGGATGCCATTAACCGTACCACTTGGTTTTGCTCCTGTGTGCTATCTATACAAATCTCAATTATATTGATCAAAAAAATTATAGAATCAAGATTAGTAAAAAGGAGGTGATTTTGCTGCGTGGATGGTGGGGGAGGTTTCTTATTTTTAGAGGACGTTGGCCTGACGGTTTGCCAACATGCGGTCCCAGGTGCCAGTGCTTTACCAAGCCGATCCGCGTCCCGCATGAGGCAGAACAACGGCAGAAGCAACACGTGCTTAACTTCAAGAAGATGAGGGAGAAGCGAATTCAGCAACGAGTGAAATGATGGTTGCTTCGTCCTTCCAACTTCTTTTTTAGCATTATTACTTCGCCCCTCCAACTTAACTGCGGGAAAGGTGCAACTTTGTGATTTGACACCTCATTGCTCATTACTACACCGGCCCATGACTGGGGTGCTTCACCCCTGCTGCTCTGCACTGTATTTCGGTATGGCACGTGGACCCGGTAGCTTGATGTCCCACATGTCGGGGAAAGGGACTAGAACATTTATGAAAGCGAGCGCTCCACTCTTATGACGGAGGAGTACATGACATGGCGGCCCAGTGAACTGTTACTTGTACTGTATAGTACTATAGTTTTGCTGTTTCGCACGATCCATCAATACAAACACGATTAAACAGGAAAGGGCAGGATTTTCCCGCGCAGAAGATGATACTGGCCATACATTTCAAAGGCAATTTTAATGTATGCAAACTGAATAATTAAGTAACAATATGATATCTAGTAAAACTAAAAACACATATGATTTATTGTGTTAGAGTGTAGTAGTAGTGCTGTATTGCATAGTTGTTAGATGTAACATGCGAGAACGTGTAGAGATGTAGTTTTAGATGGCCTACAAAGAGAAAAGCGTAATACGGTCACTGAACTTCAGAATACGCTCATTACGGTCACTATATACATTTTGCGGTGATTATACGGTCACTTGTTCATCGTTCAGCATCGGATTGCACTCTGTTGACCGACCAAATAGTCTGAGTGGCACCATGTTGACTAGTTAAATTGACCATGTTCCTTGTGGGTCCCACCTGTCATTTCGCATAGGCAAAATGTCAGATAAACGCAAATTTACGCAAGCGCGACAAGACTCCAACCCGTGCGCGGGAACCACCTGGTTGTGTATGTGTCTGTCAGGGCCTGATGTGTGCGCATGCACGTGTAGGTTGAGCACTTGAGCATGAGAGTGTGTGTTGGTCGTGTGGTGTGTGCATCCATGCGTGCGTGTGTGCGTACGAGTGTTGCGTGCATGCGTGGCTGCGTGTGTACGTGTGAGTGTTGCGTGGGTGCATGGCTGCATGTGTTCGTGTGAGTGTTGTGTGCATGCAATTCGTGTGCATATGTGCATGTGTGTATAATCACCACACCAGCTCATGTGTGTTAAAACAGACGCCTCAACATACCAATACAAGGCCACCTTGTCCGTTGTGCCCGCGGTCATGACTTCGAACCATCGTCCAATATTTTTTTGTCATTTCATTCTTACTAGCAAGATGCCCGTGCGTTGCACGTAACATCAAGATGCATTTGTATGACTAGTTTATCTTGTGAGAGAAAAGGATGAACGAGGGAAGGCCTTATTTGCAAATTTGGAGAGGTGTGCGGGTACCTTTTTGAAAAATTGCCATAGTTTCCCTCCTATCCGTAAGATATAACTCGGACGACCTATATTGCAGGATGGCAGGCACACCATCATCACCAACTCTGTTTTTTATAAGAGTGTAGAGTAGATACAAGCCGACAGGTGGGCCCAATGATAGTGAGATAATGTGATGCAACACTAGAGGTGCCACGTGGAGCGTTTAACTGGTCAAGTAGTCGTGTCTTGAGCAAATACAGAGCTGTACAGTGATCCCGTGACTGTATAATAACCACAAAACGTAAATGGTGACGACAAAGCTTGAATTGAATCCACCGAAGAAGAAAGAGAACGAAGAATGATGAACTTGAAGCTTCCTTAGTATCTTCCTGAGAATCACCGGATAAGAACATTGATGGAAAAGAATGGAGAGACTTCCCATCAATAAAAAGGATACTTGATTAAGAAATCTGAGTCCTTGAAGAAAAAAGGTGGGAGGGCGGGAAAACAAAGGCAACTTGGGGCAGATGGAGTGGATATCGTTGAGAAAACTTAGAATTGATCTCGCGAATGGGAAAAATGATAGGATTAGCCTGGAGAGAAGCACGCTGGTTGGAAAAGAATTGACATGACAAACTCGATGATCGAAAGGATTAGCACTCCCATATAAATATGAGAACACCATTTAGAAAAGGTATGGAATCTACATTTGACTACAAAGCAACTCGAATACCGCAACTCAGAACAAAACAAAAGATTGGCTTGCAGAATATGCCAAAAACAAACATATGATAGATCCCATATCGTATCATGTGTTTTTGTTGAAAATATATCCTACGTGATACTTGAATTCCCACCTAAGAACTCCTGAAACTTTCTGGTTATGCAATTTGGTGTTGGGGATACAGGGAGGCACAATATATATCACACAACTAACAAGCCCTACGCTCCAACTGTATCCATCCGTCAACACATAACTAAGAAAACTTCGGAAATCATGTACCTCAACCTTCAAAAACCATCCGTTATACGAGATATGGCAATACTCCCGAACTCCCGCCCCAGTATTGGGTGGCGTCGAGGTTATCTTACCACTAACTGCATAAAAGAGATTTTCAATGTCGGCGAACTCAGGTATTCCAGAACTGCAACAATAAAGCTCAACTCCCCAGGACACTGCCACAACCCCTAAATGTCAGGAGGCACCAAGAACAATGTTCTCGTCACAATAATATCGGAATGATTCCAAGATACCCGTGTGATCCTAAATTTTTTTAGTGAAATTTGAGGAGAGGAAAGACAAAACATCTACATCAGGAGGCCTCACCAGAGCGACGAAGGGGTAGAGGAGTAAAAGGAATCCTACTCTCCGTTATATATAATCCTAAGATTCAAAACATTTTTTTGTTCTAGACTCAACAACGTCAGCGATTCGATCAAGCAGGGGGCTCCTAAGTCGGGGATGGCTCTGATTACCAACTTGTAACGCCCGGACACACCCGCCGGTGGTCGCTACTCCTGGCGAGATCTAGACTGGCCCCACAGATCAATACTAGTCTTTTCTGCGCACTTTGTCCTCACTCGTGCGCACCCGGGAGCAACTTCCCGGTCGGTCACCCATCCTGAAATTACTCCAAGCTGAGCATGCTTAATTTTGGAGTTCTGTCTGAATAGGCTTCCGGAAAATAAGGAATTCCTTATTGATATGAGTAGTCTGTCATCCTTAATAAGCCAGGCTATCACATACACCCCCACTCAGAGGAACCGACGTCCTCGTCAGGCCACAAGAACGTTCCCTCTTGGCACATACGTATGTGCATCCAGTCTGGCACATGTGCCATGCCGTGTGCCACGACGGGTCACAAACGTCATGCACAACATGACCGCACACCTGTTAGCAAACATCCTGTAATCGTGAGGGTCAGCTCTGATACCAACTTGTAAACGCCCACGATGCGGCTATATCTTTCACGTGTCGAGGCATGACTTAGAGGCATAACCGCATTGTGATTTTGTCGCAAGAAGGGTCATCTTCACATAATCCCATGTAATGAACAAGAAAGGGATAAAGAGAGTTGGCTTACAATCGCCACGTCACACAATACTTAAATAATTCATACATCATCCAAAATACACACATAGTCTGACTACGGACAAAACCAAATGAAAAGAAGATAACCCCAAATGCTAGATCCCTGATCGTTTCAACTGGGCTCCATTACTAATCATCAGGAAATGAAACATAGAAACAACCGAAGTCCTCGTCGAACTCCCACTTGAGTTCGGTAGCATCAACTGCACTGGTATCATCGGCACCTGCAACTGTTTTGGTAGTATCTGTGAGTCACGAGGACTCAACAATCTCAAAACCCACGAGATCAAGACTATTTAAGCTTATGGGTAGGATATGGTAATGAGGTGGAGTTGCAGCAAGCGCTAAGCAAATATGGTGGCTAACATACGCATACAAGAGTAAGATGAGAAGCTACGTACGCAACGGTCGTTAAGCTAGAAGTGATCAAGAAGTGATCCTGAAACTACTTACATTCAAACATAACCCAAATCGTGTTCACTTCCCGGACTCCGCCGAAAAGAGACCATCACAACTACACACACGGTTGATTCATTTTAATTAAGTCAAGTGTCAAGTTCTCTACAATTGGATATTAATAAATTCCCATCTGCCGCATAACTGCGGGCACGGCTCTTGAAAGTTTATACCCTGCATGGGTGTCCCAACTTAGACCATCACAAGCTCTCACGATCAACGAAGGATATTCCATCTCCCGGAAAGACCTGCTCAGTCTCGGAATCCCGGTTACAAGACATTTTGACAATGGTAAAACAAGACCAGCAAGACCGCCCGATGTGCCGACAAATCCCGATAGGAGTCGCACGTATCTCGTTCTCAGGGTACACCGAATGGGACAAGCTACGAGTAAAACCAACCCTCAAGTTTCCCCGAGGTGGCCCCACAGGCTGCCCGTTTCGGACCAACACTCAGAGGAGCACTGGCCCGGGGGGTGTTAAAATAAAGATGGCCCTCGGGTTTGCAACCCCAAGGGAAAGTGATACGTTGTTAAGGAAATGTAAAACCAAGGTTGGGCCTTGCTGGAGGAGTTTTATTCAAAGCGAACTATCAAGGGGGTCCCACAACCCCAACCGCGTAAGGAACACAAAATCCAGGAACATAACACCGATATGACGGAAACTAAGGCGGCAAGAGTGAAACAAAACAGCGAGCAAAAGGCCAAGCCTTCCACCCTTTGCCAATTATATAGATGCATTAATTAAAATAAGAAATAATGTGATATCCCAACATATCCATGTTCCAACATGGAACAACCTGCAAGGCACCTGCAAATAGCAATGCTATAAGAGGGGCTGAGCAAAAGTGGTAACCTAGTGAAACAACGGTTTGCTAGGAAGGTGGGTTAGAGGCTTTACATGACAATATGGGCGGCATGATAAACAAGTGATATGTAGCACAACATAGCGATAGAACGAACAATTAGCAAGCAAAGATAGAAGTGATATCGAGGGTAATGGTCATCTTGCCTGCAAAGTTCTCAGAGTTGTTGAAAGCTTGATCCTCGTTAACGTACTCAACAGGTTCCTCGTTCACGAACTCGTCTCCCGGCTCTACCCAAAGCAAGAACACAAGCAATGAAATAACAATCAATCACGGAGCAATGCACAAGCAACATGATGCAAGACACGGCATGATCTGCAAGATATGATGTGCAATGCATATGGGTACTCCAGAAGGGAAAGGATGATCAAGGCATCAACTTGGAAAACCAAGTATGCCACTAGAAAGACGAGGTGATTTCGGTCGAAATCGATATAAGGATCACCGGAAACGGATGCACGGTTTGCAAATGACAAGCAAAACAAGAATGATGCAAACATGCGATTAACAGCATCATAGCACTTAGAATGCAACAAGAAACTATGCTACAACACTTCAACATAGCAACAAAGCATATGGAATCAAAGTACACATGAAGCTCTACAAATCATGAACACTGAGCTCCTGCTAGAACTAACTAGAACAAGCTTAAAATAGCATGTCAAAGATGCAAATGATATCAGCTTCACAGACTTAGAGAAAATACTAAACATGTCAAAATAGCATCAGGTAGCAATGTTTAGAGCTAGCAAACAACAAGCTACAGGAACATATCATGGCAAACAAAGGCATGGCATGCTATTACTAAATGCATAGAACAAAACTCCCTTACTAAAATTTACCCAAAGATGCATATAAAATGATGTGGCACCCATGCAAACATGGCAAGTTATATGAACAATTTCAGACTTAGAAGAAAAACAGAGCATGGCAGGAACAGATTCATGATAGCAACTTTGCAAGCTCATGCCACTCACCACAAAGCATTTCATGGAATCACAAGGTAACTAACAGTAAGTAGGCATATTCATGAAGCTAAACATGGCAAAAGAAAGTTCATAGGATACATGTATCACTAGCAAAACACATGGCAAAACTGAACCTCATGTTAACAATCTGCCAGGAACAATATTTAGCAAACGTAGAGCATGGAAATGACATGCTACACTACTCCATAATTACAACCAGAGGCATTAATGGATAGAGAAAAACCACATATTCAAAACACTCTTACTGAACTACCTCAAAATGTGCATGAATCTACTGATAGCAACAAGTTTACATAGCATCAAAATGTAACAGGAAAAGGACTTAGCCAAAACTAGCAAAATCACTAAGTGTCTGAAATCATCAACATCACATAGCCTACTTTGCATGCTTGTGATAGTCACCACATAGCTCCTAAAAATACAAGACTTGCACCCTTGTAAAGATGGCATGATGGTGTATACATCATGCTCATAGGATGCACACAAAATGCAATGAAAATGACAAATCATCAAGTTATGTTAAATTACAGCAGACAACATCATATAACACTTTTGCAACGAAGGTTAGGGCATCAATATTGACAGTAACATGCATGCAAATGACACTAACTTTAAGATCATCACGAGACGAACATTTTGATATATCATGCACGTAAAACGGAGTTATGAGCATGGAGATATGGCATGATGAACAAGTGCACATATTATGAGAATTCTGGGGACTTAGTAGAAAATTAGACCTCGAGAAACTGGACAAGGAGGTCCCGGGACGAGACGGATCCGGGACAACGGGGTACCGCGGACCGTTTGGTACGACGAGCCAGTGGATCTCATCCACCCCGGCTCCGGCGATGACAGAGCGACTCTGGCGAGGCACGGCACGGCCGGAGGAGGCCGGAGAGGGCGCAGGATGGCCGGGTGGGCGCGGATCCGGTCGGCCCTGACCCGGATCCGGCCGGAGGAGGCACCGACGACGAGGAGGAAGCCGGGCGCAGTGGCGGCGAGCTCCGTGGCACGGCGGCGCAGCGCGATGCGGGGCGGCGGCGTGGGCAAGGGGTGGCGGCGCATGACGGTGGCGGGAGCGGACGGCGGGGAGCGGGGGAGGCGAACGGCCGGGGCAGCGAGCATGCAGGTGGCGGCGGTCGGAACGCAGCGCGCGAACGACGAGAGGCGGCGGCGCGCATCGGAGCGGAGCGGGCCGGTCGGCGTGCGTGGCGGGGCCCGATCGCGGCTCCGGCTGGCCGGCGGCGCGGGGAGAGAGAGGAGGGTGACGTGGCAGGAGCGGATAGGACATGTTCGGCGCGGCGCGGACGTGTCCGGTGGCGCGAGGATGAAGAAGACTAGGGTTTGGACTGCGAATTTCGGGGGAGGGAACTTATTTATAGGTAGAGGGAGTTAGGAGAGTCCAAATGAGGTGCAGTTTTCGCCCACACAATCGTGATCCAACGACGGAGAGTATGGAGGGGGTTTAGATGTGCTAGCGGGCTGTTTTGGAGGGGTGTTGGGCTTCAACAAGAGAGGGGCTTTTGCGGTTACCCAATTAACTGTTGGGGCATCAAACGACCTCCAAATGGAACGCAATTTGACAGGCGGCCTACCGATGATGTACCAAGGCCTCTCGAAAGATCTCGACCCATTCTGAGAACGTTTTTCTCCCGCTCACGAAACGAGATTTGAAGGGTGCAACGGGTGCATGTGGGAGTGTCGGATTGCGAAACGGACAACGGGGAAAATGACCGGATGCATGAGACGAACACGAATACAAATGAGATGCACATGATGACATGAGATGAAATGCATGACATGAACAAAATGCAAAATTAAAGACAAAAATCCAACCACGAAGGATATATCATATCACATAGCTGGAAATGGCAAGAGTTGGAATTATAATTATAGAAAGTTACATCCGGGCGTTACACTAACCAGAAGATATAAATGGCAAAGTGCCTCTGTGCATTTGGTTTTCAGTCATTCTCGAGGCATCCACAGTGTGAGTATTTTCTGCCTCCAAGTCTATAAGGGTTGCCTCTATACATATCATCCTCAGCTTCTAAGCAAAAGAAGCTTTATATCTAGAACCATCTGACAACTTTATGGAGCAAGGTTGCAGCAGAGTACTATACCCTATCGATGCACTTTGTTCCTCTCTCCCACCTACTTTTCTTACTCCCACACACTAGTATATGAATTTTATTTTCAATCTTAAACTTCAAACAACTATATATTTTAAAATATAGGATAAATAATCCATATAAAGGTGTGTCTTACTTTCAACGATATCTTTGAAACAAGTTCACTATTTAATACTCTCTCCGTTCGAAAATAACTGGAGTGGTTTTAACTAAAACATGTCAGTTATTTCTGAGTAGAGGTAATATGTTTTAATAGTCTTGAATTTTGAATTTTTGAAATATAGTGAAAGATATGCGAAATGGATTATTACATGATGGTTTTTGCATGGACATATAACTACGTTGTGTTCTTGGACACATTAGTAAGTTTAATAACGATGGAAAGTAACTTATGCAAATTGGTCTAAAACAAGTCTAACAATCATAATTTTTATTGTTTCATCAATGTTTCAAATTTACGTTTCGAAATGATGAAATATATTCATGGTTAGTCTTGTTGAAAAGATCTCCTCGCCAGGAATGCAAATATATAAGTCATTGTCGGTGTTCTGGGAACGGGGTCCCCAGACTTGCCTGCCTGCGGCCCACGGCGTGGCTTTGCTGGCAGGCCTGTACGGCCCATCTTCGTCAACAAGGAATCAAGACCCTCGCGAGGGGCCAAGCCTCGCGAGATGGACGACACAAGACCTCCTCAGGAGTGGCCTCACCAGGCTGGCTCGTGAGGGGCGGAGAGTTCAAGGCCGGGCAAACCTCGTGAGGTTCTCGTGACGTAAGCCATGACGATCGAGACCAGGCGGGCGCCAGCACGCGCAGCGTCCTTGTTTCCTCTTTGGTGCTAAGGGGGCAAGCGCAGGCGCGGAGTACCGAGGCATCCAGCAAAGGTTTCCATATTGGTGCAATGAGACAAAGACCAGAAGGACGGCAAGATGGAGGTTACCGTGGAGCCCAGGACGGCGTCACCACCAGAACCTTGGGCAGGCGAAGACCAGTTTTTGTCAGGATAACTTGTACTAGTTGTCCCCTTTTAAATTGGCCGTTGTTGGCTCCCTTCCCGCTCAATATTTGGGAAGAGGATCAGGGCCCCTATAAATAGGACTAGCCACCACCATATGGGAGACGAATTAAGACCATCCTCAACCACACACTCACCAAGCACAAGGACACCTCAACCTCAGAAGGTTGTTCTTCCCTTTGTACTGTTCGTCTTCTGCCCAAGAGGCAATCCATCACCACCACACTGGAGTAGGGTATTACATCTCAACGGTGGCCCGAAGCAGTATAAATATTGTGTCCTTTGTGTTGCGAGTTCGTCGAATTAGTTCGTGAGATCTTAGCTAAGTTAGGACGCCCCCGTGTTCGAACCTTAAGGATTTTGCCGGAACCCGTGATCCGACAGTCATAAATCAAAATTTTCTTTAAAACTATTACAGTTTCAAATTTGAGGCTGAACATAAAATGCATGGGCGAATTAAGGAGGGGAAGGGGGAGAATCTAGGTAGGGGTATGGTGGAGCATGTGTGTTGGCTGTCATAATAGAGTTAATGGTGATGCCATGCACGGGATCGCGAAAAAAGTCGGTCTCCACATACACCGCCTCGCCGCTTCATGAGGTGGTTTGGAAGGCGTGGGCACTAGCCAAGCTCAAGTTGTCCGCGTGGCTACTCTCCATCAACAGGTTGCTCACCTCCGACCGGCTCATGGCAAGGCAGTGGCAGAACTGTTATTTTTGCCCTCGTGTAGGCGAAACCTCGAAACCAATGTCCATCTCTTCCAGGAGTGTCCTTGGGCTCGTGAGCTGTGGAAGAGTGTTGTGTCAAGATTCAACCTGCTATCACTCGATCCCACCAACTAGAAAGACGCGGGCGGCACCGCCGATTGGCTAGCAAACCTTGTTGCGACTTCGCCACACCAGAACCATGCCCGATCCATGGCAATCCTGGTCGCATGGTCAATCTGGAACGAGCAAAGTGGTAGAATCTTCAGGGGCATTGAAGGCGGTGCTTGGGGTCATTTGCGACGAGGTCATGGCCTCGCAGATGGCTGGTGGAAAACACTTGATGCCACGAGAGTAGACCGGCGCCTAGTCTCTGCTTTCTAGTTTTCCCCTTTTCCTTTCATTTCTTCTTCCTTTTGGCGAGCTCGCTCGTCTTTGTACAGTGGGCACTCTTCCGCCATTTACCTCTTATAATGCAAACACAATTCTCTTGCGCTTCCTCAAAAATATACAACACCACAAATTCCATTACTTAGCATGCATAATCAAGTTAGTATCTCCTTCCTTATTTTTGGTTAGGATTGTGATTTCGTTCTTTGTGTATATACATATTTACTACTACTATTTTTTTACTCTCTTATACTAAGAGAACGGGATCTGGTCTGATCCTTCCTATATGTAATTGTGTTTGTCATGACTGACAAAGATACCCTACAACATTGCATTGCATTTTTTTGTAAGACATATTTGAACTAGCTTAGTTCCTCCAATAATTATTAGGAGTACTGTATTGTTTTTCTCACCGATTCTTCTTGTTACTGTTTTGTGGTAGAGATGAATAAATATCCCGTTGTACTACTCCATCCATGCATCATTGTGTCTTACTTACATTGCTGCGATCGAAGAGTTTTGTCCCCGGCATATTGTGAAATGGAATGTTTGCAACATTCATATTGATAGAAAATGCAGGGCATTTCATTTGGCCTGGAAATAGGCCAACAAAAAGTTAGGGATTCTTTTTACTCAAAAATCTCTATACTAGTTTAAAAAACGTAAGAATCTATCATACGTGAAAACTACAACATTGGGCGTTCTACTATATTGTAAAGATAGTAATTTTCGGTTACCATTGCAAAGCACGGATACTCGTTAGTCTCTACTACTTAAAAAGAACATAAAGTTACATGTTTCACTTTTCCTCTTACCATCCATTCGTCTAACCTTTCTCGTATGATAATCAATCATCTTAATTTACTAAGTGCATCATTTCTACACCCAGGCTCGGCTACACCTGATGATGAATAGTAAAATTAAAAAAATAGCACAAATATTCCAAACAAAAACTGAAATCTTTATACATGAAAGTTGAGAGAATCTTCTAGGTGCGTGCGGAATTTCAAGCTGTTTGGACATTTGAGAAGCTCGTGGCAAAAATAACAAATTTGGCTTGTCAAAGAAACTTTTAAAAAGTGCACTGTGTAGACCGATCTTTTTTACCACGAGCTCGTGAAATGTCCAAACACCTTGAAATTTTGCACGCACCTAGAAAATTCTCTCATCTTTCATGCGTAAAAAGTTCATATTTTTTGAATCTGTTTGCTATTTTCTGAATTTACTGTTCACCGGAAGCAGATGAGCCTGGGCACCGTTTTGAATTATCGTAATTTATTTACCTTCTGAGCCAATTTCATTTTAATTTACTTCTCAAACTTCTCATCAGAATATAAAGTAAATCACGGGCAGGATTTAGTAAACATTAATTTACAGAATTGCATTAATATGGACAGGTAAATCACAAGGTGACATACTTGAATGAGAGTACCTAGAACTCATCTAAATGAGATATAATTTGGTCTCATTCACTTGGAAATCAAGAACAAAAACAACCCATGTCAGCACACACGCATCTTATAACATCACATCCAATGGCTATAAAAGATGAATGAGACCAAATTATATCTTATCTAGATGAGTTCTAGCAAAACTGTACTTGAATATTTATATCCAGCTGCAATCGCACGGCTGAAAAAAAAAAGGAAAAAGAAAAGCAGGACACTAAAGAAGAGACAGCCTTTCTTCACAGGGATATTTTTGTTGTCCAACTGACAAACTCGTCCGGCCACGCATTTATTGAATTCAGTGTCTCCTGAGACGGTGACACGAAATTCAATGGTACCGACTATATGAAAAATCAAGGAGTACGTTTGTGCTTGCGTATGCTGCGCTCCGAGATCAATCACCACAGGGCTTGGCATTTCCAAAAGAGATCAGCACAAGAAACAGCTGGGATATTTGGCTCATTCCGCATAAGAACTTTCTAGTGCATGCATGAGTAGTGAACAGGCTGAACTGACGTACATGCATCTTCTTCTCCTCACTTCCATGTTTTGCTGCGTGTTTGCGTTGTCTGCTGGAAGAGAACAACTTACGCCGTGAGTCGTGATCCAAACCATGTGCGTTCCAACGGGAGCTACCGAGCCCGTCAAGATACGGCCATGCACTACCCCACTGGTGGGCTCGCATCCCTAGACGGCTAGCCTTCTTCTACATTCTTCTGTAGCACCTATAAATTCGACGAGCCGCTACACCCGTAGCAGCTACGTTCCCATGGAAAGCCCCAGCAACGACAAACCTATTCCTGGCCTGCACGAGCTGCCACCGGCAGTCATGGACAGAGGCAAGGCCAAGGCCGACCCTGCCAACCCCCACGCCGTGGCTGTTGCCACCGAGCCGGACCTACAGGACGACAGCGAGTCCGAGTCAGGTTCAGAGTCTATCGAGATCGCGGACCTCAAGAAGCGCATGTGGAAGGACCAGTTGCTTCTCATGAAGCTCGAGGGCACCCCGGGGCACGAACGAAGAGCAACCGGGCAGAGGCCGGGCACGGACCTGGCCCAAGCAGAGAAGGAGGCAGAGATGCCGGAGTCACGGTACCGCCGCAAGGCGATGCTCCGGGCGCAGGACGGCGTCCTCCGGCACATGCTCAGGATGATGGAGGCGTGCAACGCGCGGGGGTTCGTGTACGGCATCGTGGACGAGACCGGCATGCCCGTGTCCGGCTCCTCCGACAGCCTCCGCGGCTGGTGGAAGGAGGACGTTGGGTTCGAGCGGACCGGGCCGACGGCCCTGGCCGGCCCGTCGACGGCCCTCGAGAGCCCGGGATCATCGTTCCTCCACGGGCTCCTCGACATCCAGGACAGCACGCTGGGGTCCCTGCTCTCGGCTCTGATCCAGCACTGCGAGCCCCCGCAGCGGAGCTTCCCGCTGGACAGGGGACTGCCGCCGCCGTGGTGGCCGACGGGCCAGGAGTTCTGGTGGGGCCTGCAGGGCGAGACCCAGGCACATCAGGGCCCGCCGCCATACCGGAAGCCTCACGACCTGAAGAAGGCGTGGAAGATCTCACTGCTGAGCGCGGTGATCAAGCACCTGAGCCCGCGTTTCGACCAGATGCGCAAGCTCGTGTGGCAATCCAAGCGGCTGCAGCATAGGATGAGCGCCAAGGACGCCGAGACCTGGTCCAGGGTCATCACCCAGGAGGAGGCGCTCGACCGCCAGGTGCAGCGCGCCCTGCGGATCACGCCGCTCGAGGAGGAAGACGACGACAAGGAGCCGCAGGAAGCGGAACACGGCCTGCACGTCAACAAGCGCAAGCGAGAGGTCGGCAACGAGAGTGCGGGAGGTAATGACGACAGTGGTAGTGGCCGGGAGCTGGTTGCGCTGCCGGTCATTGACGGCGTCGCGGAGGCGGACCGCAACTCCATCGACGAGCTCATGAAGATGTACTACAGCTGTCTGCAGGGAACAGACGGTGGTGAGCAGGAGATCAAGGACGTGGCGGCTGGAGGCGGGGAGCAGAGCAATACCTCTTCTGCTGAGACCGGCGTATTGGACGCGGCGACGGTGCGCGATGACATGTTCGACGATTTCTTGAGCGTTGCCGATGTGGTCGACATGAGTGACTTCCCGGGCAGTCCGATATGGCACTGGGGGAGTTCGGATTTGGATTAGTGGGTTAATAGTTACTGTATTTCTTACATCAAGACGATGTGGATTATGGAGTGTGTATATATGTAAGGGTTGGGTTTTCTGTTAACTATTTGCGCCTTTTTGATTAGGACGTGGCTAGCGAGCGCTCGGGCGTCTGCTGGTATGATCCAGCGTTCTTACCATATATAGAAAATGCAATCGGTCTCTCCGCACGCGCTTCCAAAAAAGGAAGCACCTTGGTCCTTTGTCACCATCTCCTCCCACGTGATCCTGTTAAATCATCCTAGATCTTGTCGTCACGTGTATATGTTGGGGTTCAAAAAATTTTAAAAGTCATAACTTTTGATTCAAGCGTTGAAATTCAGTTCCGTTTTCACCATTGAGTTTCTCACGACGAGTTCTTCAAAACTATATCCCATATGAATAGATTTCGTCAAACTTTTTTTTGGGCAACTTTGGGTACGATGGAGGCAACTATAATGCTATACGAAGCAACTTCTTTTTTTATCCTAGTAGACTGTGTATTAGGTTGGTTTGCATAAAAATGAGAAAAAACACAAAACATCAGACCCCTTTGGTGCTATATACAAAACAACTTCGCTGGACTATGTGTATCCGTGAATTTTGCTAACATTACCCCAACTTGTCTATCACGGCTACTCAGTTGTCTATTGTTTGATGGTTAGTTGCCTACAATTGATGTTCAGTTGCCTATAAATACTATAAATTACCTAACATTGATGCCTAGTTACCTGATATTGGTAATTAGTTGCTTATCATTGCTGCCCAGTTGCCTAACTTTGTAGAAATAGTTGCCTACAATATTGTGAAGTGGTTTATCATTATTTTTCTAAGTTGCCTACAAATACTTTGAAGTTGCCTCGATTCACCACCAAGTTTCCTACCATAACTAGCAATAGCACACAAAAAGAGTATCGATGGTAGATGACATTGTAATATTATAGGCAATGTAGAAACAGCGACTTGCGAACATGAACAATAGAAAACTTAGAAGTACCGGTGGGGAAGTTAGGAGAATGTCATAAAAATTAACTAGGACACAAAATGTAGAGAAGTTGCCTATTTTTAGCACTAAAGTTGTCTCTAGTAGAAAGAAAGTTGCTTATGAAGGTGATGTGATGTTATTTACGCCTGTTTTGAAGTTGTTCTCTATTACTATTTCCTTGCTTATTGTTGGTAATTAGTTACATTTACTGAAGTGAAGTTGCTTCTGTTTAGCACTAAAGTTGCCTCATCTGGCATTAAAGTTGCTTTTTTTAAACATTAGTACATATCCATGTGGGGTTTAGTTTTGAAATAGCTCATCGCGACCTGGGTAGCCAATACTCACGCGCTCAGTAGTGTTGTCGGACAGACTCCGCCCTAGAAAGCACACGGATCTTATACCATCCATCCCCACATAGTTTCAAAATTTGAAGTCATGATAGATGACTTAGATCCCATAAAAAACCTTTTAACATCGTAGGCAACTTAGGTCCCTTATGGAGAACTTCCATTGTATTGTAGGAAATTGAGGATCACTCATAGCCAACTTCGTAGCGACGTAGGCAACTTGGTTTTTGAAGCCATGTTGGAGAAGTTTCCACTATATGGTAAGCAACTTCCACAGTATGGTAGGCAACTAAACAATCTACAACTTAGTTTCTGAACCATGGTAACCACCTATTACACTAGTGCACACAGCTAATTAGGAGGTTACTAGGCGAATTCACTTGTACACACGGTGCAATTCCTGTAGCATCAAAGTTGCTGATTTTTAACACTAAAGTTGCCTCATATAGCATCAAAGTTGCTTTTGAAAAAGTTCAGCAGAACATATTTGTTGGGGATATTACTACTGGGCGTAAACCGACCTATCTGGGCCGAGTTAACTTCATCAGTAGTTAAGTATGTTAAAGCCCATGAAGGTAGATGAGGGCTCAAGACCCATAATCGGTTGAGAGCCTGTAGTCGTAAACCGGCGTCAATATGTAACTTGTATTGTAAGTTAGGAATAAGTAAAGACCAAACCAGACACATCTATGAGCCGGTGTTGGGACTCTGTAAACCAACGGGCGTCACCCATGTATATAAGGGGACGACCCGGCGGCGGTTCAAGGGCAATAGACAACAACTCGAGACATAGGCGAAGCTTGTTTGCTCCCTAGTCATTGAAACACCCATCAATTCCATCACAACTAGACGTAGGCTTTTACCTTCATTGAAGGGGCCGAACTAGTATAAACTCTCTTGCGTCCTTGTGTCCGCTTTAACCCCTTCAAGCTAACCCGTCGCGATGGCTCCACGACTAAGTCCTTTCTCTAGGACATCTGCCGTGACAAAACCACGACAGTTGGCGCCCACCGTGGGGCAATCGCACGATGGTTTCCGGTTCTTGGAGGGCCACTTTGAAGGACTCGAGGGCTACACTGTAGGCCGGATGACTAAGAGTCGTCGCGGCAAGCTCTACATCGACGACGCAGGCTGGGGCCTCGAGGTCGGCTCAATTGAGTACGGGTACCGGGTCCCCTTTGGTAGCATTCACGTTTTCATTGGCAAGATCGGTGAACCGGGCCCTGAGCCGGACATCTGCACCGACCTCGTCGAGACGGCTCAGCATGCGCGATCCGCCCGGGTTAAACCGGCCATGAAGCGTGCCTTCGTGGGAGTGATCCATGGAGGAAGTTATGAGGACGGATCGGAGCTTCGCGGGGCGACTGTCGTTTGTTCCGGTGACGAATCTTCGACCGGAGAAACCGAATCTCTTTATCAGCTACAAGATGGCCGGATTGAGAGCTGTTCCGATGGCGACAGTATTCCGGACCCCTCTGATCTGCCTAACCGGGTTGGAATATTCATGACCGAAACACAAGCAGCGCTTTATTCTTCGACAGCCGCGGCAACGATCTCCGGTTCAGCAGCGGCGACGGCTGCCGGGGCAGGAGGCCCTGTGCGCCCGCCGGCTCAGGTTCTATCAGAACTATTTGATGCGTTGGCTGTGCTTATGGCGGAAGTTAATCCGCCAGATCAGGACGTTCACAACACGGAGATTGCAAAGGTAAAGGAACAACTCACCCAGGCCAAGACGGATCTGGCGGCTGAGGACACCAGGATGGCCGCAGAGCGGGCCGCTTTAGACGCGCAGGCCTACAGGCTTATGTTGGACCAGAGCGCGTCGCATGAAGTCATGAGGAGGAAGCACCGATCCCGCTTACCTCCGGTTTTCTAGGCCAGAGATCTTTTCAACACTCCAAGACCAAGAGCCGGCAATCTGCTGGAGGGGAACCGGGCAGAAGCCCCTGGGACCGGTGCACCGGTTCAGCCCCGTCAGATGGACCCGCCTCGTCAAAACACCGTTATACCTCAGGATGCTTTAACACCTCCGGGTCATTACTCCAACCCAATGGACAATCTTGTTGCCGCTGCTGCACGGCTGGAGGCCATTCCAATTGAAGGTGACTTGCCGCAGGCAGTAGAGACGCGACGGGTCAAGGAACTTCTGAGGACAGCTTTGGCCCAACAGGAAGCGTACTCGTACAGCCGCGACCGGATCCACTCGACCCCCCGTCCAAGCCGGAGCTATAGCAGACATATGGATGAATCAGCAGTGTCGAGTAATGAACGACGTGGAGCACCCCGTGGCAACAACCCGACGGGTGGTGCTGATGACGCTCAGGAAGTGGTGAACCGGGCCCGAGCGCGCAGGGAGGCCGAGTTAGCCGCATAGCATCAGGCTCGGCAGCTCACGCCGGTTCGTCCAACCATCTCGATCGAACCTGGTGTTACTTCTAGTTCTTTGGGGGTGCCTTGCCTTATCCCTGCTTTACGCAACGTGCTCCTGCCCAAGGATTTCAAAGGCCCGCACAAGGTACCAAATTACACGGCGGATCAACCTCCAGAGACATGGGTGGAGAGCTATGAGATGGCCATGGAGATGCTTGATGTGGATGACACGGCGTGTGCGAAATACTTCACCATGATGCTTGAAGGAACGGCCCGTACTTGGTTAAAAAGCTTGCCAGCTAATTCTATTAGTTCATGGGCCCAATTACGAGCCCGGTTTATCAGCAATTTGAAGGATACCTGTAAACAGCCTATGTCGATAGTGGACTTAGCTGCATGCGTCCAGGAGGAAGGAGAATCAACGACTCATTGGGTGCGCCGGCTTTCACAAGTGTTGCACTCCTCAGACCGCATCAACGCTGACACGGCAGTATTACCCCTAGAAGGCAACTGCCGGTTTGGGCCCCTGAAGTTGAAATTGGGACGAATGAAGCGTCATTGCACCGACATGCGACATGGGGACCCTCATGGCCGCTTTGGTAAAATATGCTGATTCTCATAGTACCAAGGATCCCGAATCTGATGATGACAAGACAGGGAAGGGGAAGAAGAACAGCAGCTCCAAAGGTCAGCAGCATCACTGGGTAGGCAATGGCGGAGGAGGCAAGCATAAAGCGGATGGTAACATGGATTTTGTGGCTAATACCAACGCACAGGACAATGGCCAGCGACGCAAGGGTAGGCCGAAAAATCATAGTGAAGCACCCAACCCTAACCCAAACCGCCTGAACTATCTGCTAAGCCAGCCCTGTCCAAGACATGGGACGAAGGAGGAGCCAGCAAACCACCTTTGGAAGGATTGCTTTATTATGCAGGAGTTTAAGAATTCTAATAATTTCTGGTATGATCACGGATCTGGCGCTGGATCAGGATCCGGGCCGGGTTACGGTGGAGGAAGTTCCGGTTCAGGATTTAATGGTAATCCGGGCGGACATAATGGTCAAAATAGTCAGAACAACTAGGGTGGTTACAACCAACAGCAGCAACAGTCAGGTTACCAGAGCAACCCAAAGCAGTTGAGTAGTGGGCAGTACCATGTCTTCACCACTAGCTTGGACAAGCGAGACTGGAAGGTTCAGAGGCGGGCAGTCAACTCTGTTGAACCGGCCATACCCCGTTATCTACGTTGGTCTGAACAGCCAATCATATGGAGCAGAGAGGATCACCAACCCCAGGTTGATAATCCGGGTCAGTTGGCTCTGGTGGTGGCGCCTCAGGTGGATGGAGGGAGCAGCATTAACATCCTGTACTATGAGACCTTCCGTCGTATGGGACTGGCAGATAAGAATCTCAAATCGTCTAATACAGTATTCCACGGTGTAGTGCCTGGCAGATCAGCATATCCCGTTGGTAAGATAGCTCTCAAAGTGGCCTTTGGGGATGATCATGATTCCAGGTCGGAGACATTGACGTTTGAAGTGGTGAAAATCCAAAGTCCATATCATGCCCTGTTTGGGCGACCGGCATACGCCAAGTTTATGGCTAGGCCCTGTTATGTGTATTTGCAGCTCAAGATGCCGGGTCACAAGGGGATAATAACAGTTCACGGAAGCCGCAAAATCGCTTTGGAATGCGAGGAAGGAGATGCGGCTTATGCAGAGTCGGTTTGTGCCACCGAGGAGTTGAAGTACTATAAAGACAATGTTGATCCGGCGGACATGACTCCGTTGAAGAAGCCAACTACGGAGCATGATCCGGCCCTGAAGTTCAAATCGGCAGCAGAAACTAAGCTTGTTGACTTCGTACCTGGCGATTCGTTCAAGCAGTTCAGCATCAGTGCCAACTTGGATCCGAAATAGGAAAGCGCGCTCATCGAGTTCATCCGTGAGAATCGGGACATTTTTGCATGGAAACCCTCTGACATGCCAGGTGTACCGAGGCAACTCGCTGAGCACACACTTAATGTGGATCCTAAATATAAACTGGTGAAACAGTTCCTCCGCCGATTTAATAAAGAAAGACGCAAGGCGATTGGAGAAGAGGTAGCCAGGCTCTTAGCAGCTGGCTTTATTGTTGAAGTTTTTCACCCCGAGTGGCTTGCCAATCCGGTGCTGGTCCTCAAGAAAAACGGCACCTGGTGCATGTGTGTGGATTACACAAATCTTAATAAAGCTTGTCCAGCAGATCCTTTTGCCCTCCCTCGTATTGATCAAATTATTGATGCCACGGCGGGTTGTGAGCGTTTAAGTTTTTTGGATGCGTATTCTGGCTATCATCAGATCAAAATGGCAGTTAAGGACCAGGAGAAGACAGCATTTATAACTCCCTTTGGAGCCTTCTGCTATGTGTCTATACCCTTCGGGCTCAAGAGTTCCCAGGCAACTTACCAACGGTGTGTACAAAATTGTCTTCACAAGCAGATTGGCCGTAATGTACATGCTTACATGGATGATATCGTGGTTAAATCCAGGGAGAAGGAGACTCTGATTGAGGATTTGAGGGAAACCTTTGATAACCTGAGAACATACAAGATGATGCTTAATCCGGACAAGTGTGTTTTTGGTGTACCGGCGGGCAAGCTATTGGGTTTTCTAGTGTCCAACAGGGGAATTGAGGCTAATCCGGAGAAGATCACGGCTATCACATCCCTGGCTAAACCGAAGTGTATCAACGATGTTCAACGCCTGGCAGGCCGGATTGCTGCGCTAAGCCGGTTTATCAGTCGCCTGCGTGAGAAGGCAATCCCTTTGTATCAGATGTTGAAAAAGACGGATCAGTTTATCTGGAGTTCTGCTGCTGATGAAGCATTTGAGGACTTAAAGCGCCAATTGGTCAATCCTCCTGTGCTCGCCGCTCCCGTTGACAAGGAGCCATTACTACTATATGTTGCTGCTAATGTTCGGGCGGTCAGCGTAGCTATTGTGGTGGAGCGAAAAGAGGCAGGTAAGAAGCATCCGGTTCAACGTCCGGTCTATTATATCAGCGAGGTGCTCATTGAGTCCAAGCAAAGGTATCCGCATTGGCAGAAGCTGGTGTATGGAGTTTTTATGGCAAGCCGGAAGCTTAAACAATATTTCCAAGGGCACCCAATTACGGTAGTCAGTTCTGCTCCTTTGGGAGATATCATCCAGAACCGGGAAGCAACTGGCCGGATTGCAAAGTGGGCTATAGAGCTGGGGCCGTACGGTTTGAAGTATGTGCCTCGGACAGCGGTTAAGTCTCAAGCACTTGTTGATTTTATCAATGATTGGACGGAAATGCAAGCACCTGAAGAAAAGCCGGATCATACGTATTGGACCATCCATTTTGACGGATCCAGGCAGTTGGAAGGCTCGGGGGCTGGAGTCGTATTAACTTCCCCACGAGGTGATAAGTTTTGTTATGTTCTCCGTTTAATGTTCCCTTGTACTAACAATGCAGCTGAGTATGAAGCCTTGCTCCATGGTCTCCTGATCGCTAAGGAGATGAATCTAAGTCGAGTTAAGTGCTTCGGTGACTCGGACCTTGTGGCCCAGCAAGTGTCTAGCACTTGGGACTCCAAGGACCCACTCATGGCAGCATATCATCGTGAGGTGGATATTGTTGTAGGTTATTTCAGAGGCTATCAGGTGGACCACGTGGACCGGCGGAAAAATGAAGCGCCAGACACTTTAAGCCGGCTGGGCTCTCAGCGCAAACTGGTCCTGCCCAATGTTTTTCTGGATGTGCTGCACAACCCGTCGATGAAGATCCCTGGTGAAGAGGATTTGGCTATTCCTGATCCAGAGGCTCAATTGGTGGCAGTTCTTCATGTTATTCCAGATTGGACGCTTCCTTACTTGGCGTACAAGAACCGGGGCGAGTTGCCGGAAGATGAGATTCTGGCCCGGCAGATAATCCGGCGATCCAAGTCCATGGCTGTCATCAACGGCGAATTGCATCATTGTAGTGTATCAGGAGCTTTTCAACGTTGCGTGTCTCCTGAAGAAGGCCGTGAAATTTTTGCATGAGATCCACGAAGGAGATTGTGGTTACCACGCCGGTTCAAAGTCTCTGTTGGCTAAAGCGTTTCTCCATGGTTTCTATTGGTTAACTGCTCATGCTGATGCGGAGGATCTGGTCAGACGATGTGATGGTTGCCAAAGGTTTTCAAGACGTGCTCATGTACCGGCTCAAGAATTGAGAATGATTTCAATTACTTGGCCATTTGCGACTTGGGGGCTGGATATGGTTGGGCCTTTCAAAAGGTCCAAAGATAAGAAGACCCACCTCCTGGTGGCGGTTGACAAGTTTACAAAGTGGGTGGAGGCAGAACCTGTTAGCAAGTGTGATGCGGCCACGGCGGTTCAGTTCATCAAAAAGGTGATTTTCCGGTTTGGCTTTCCACACAGTATTATCACAGATAATGGTACCAATTTGTCCAAAGGTGCTATGAAGGAGTTCTGCGAACGGGAGCACATCCGGCTCGACGTTTCATCAGTGGCACATCCATAGTCCAATGGTCAAGCAGAAAGAGCTAATCAAGATATCTTGAGAGGCATCAAGCCCCGGCTCATGGTTCCTTTGCAGAGAACGACGGGCTGTTGGGTAGAAGAATTACCATCTGTGTTATGGAGCATCAATACAACACCCAACAGATCAACAGGATACACACCGTTCTTCATGGTTCATGGAGCGGAGGCGGTTCTCCCCAGTGATATCCGTCATGATTCACCTCGTGTCACGGATTATATTGAAGCGGACAACGAGACAGCACGACAAGATGCTTTGGACCGGTTGGATGAAGAGCGTGACATCGCAGCCACCCGATCGACGATTTACTAGCAGGATCTTCGTCGTTATCACAGTCGCCGGGTCAGAACCAGAGCCTTTCAGGAAGTAGATTTGGTGCTTTGGCTCATCCAAGATCAGACTGATATGCATAAGCTATCCCCACCTTGGGAGGGGCCTTTCATGGTCAGCAAGAATCTGCACAACGGGTCGTACTATCTGATCGATATTCGAGAGCATAAGGAGTCACGTACATCAGAGGAGGAGACTAACAGGCCGTGGAATATAGCTCATCTTCGGCCTTACTATACCTGAGCCATTGGCTATACTTATGTACATATTACGACAATGCATATATTATGATTAAATATAATAAACCGGAACCTCATCTAAAGCGGGGTATCTGTCCTTTTACATCATGTGAGGTTACACGGAGTTGCTCTAAAGCGGCCTCTGGTTTACCCCTTGAGTTCGCTTTGCTAAAAGCATCGTGTTATATCACTTGGAGGATTGGTCGTGTCCGAACCAATACCATGCCTCTTGATAGGCGAGAGCCACCAGATCACTTGGGGACTTGGTCATGTCTGAACCAGTCATGCCTCTTGATCGGCCTAAGGCCACAGAATCACTTGGGGGCTTGGTCGAACCCGAACCATGACCACGCCATTTGGTCGGCATAAATGCCACAAGAATCACTTGGGGACCTGGCTAACTAGAACCATAGTTACACCTAACGGGAGCTTGGTCGTGTTTGGCCATGGTAACACCATTTGATCAGCTTAAATAAATCTTTTTTGGCAAACGTTTTTGTCGTTGCTTTTGCTTCATACTTTTCTTTGAAGGTTTTTTTTGCTTTTCATTGTGTTCTTTAAACCGACAAAGTTTTTTAACCAATCAATTGACGGAACACAGTTCACGTCAATCCGGAGACTATTTGTCCGGTTTGATCCTTGTTGTTAACATCCTCTTATGGAGTAACCCGGTGTTTATTATAACCCGGCATGGTTTACATGGTAACCAGCGTCATATATATATACAGGAGTTTTTATTTCCTCCAACAGTGTGGATTTGCAAAACTCCGCTTCAAGGTTGGCCAAGCCAACTTCACACTCAACGATGGCAGGTATTATGTATCTCAAAAATTTGATCATATACTTAAAATTTTGTTTTGGATGTTTTGATTTTATATGTACAGACATCATATTCCGCCTGACGGTACAACCGCGGTGGCACTTGACGAATTTCTTATTTCAGAAAGTGTTTTGGAAAGTTCATTACCACAGGAAGAACAAGTTATGCACGAAGGCATATCAACATCAAAGGTATCAGCTAGCCTATTACAAGGCAACATGGTGCCCATAATGACATAATTGTTTTTCACAAAGGAGAGGCAGTTTTAAAACCGGCTTCCGGTTTAAGCTTGGCCACCAGCCTGGCCTGATGGTTGTGGGTCATCCTGCGCCGCTTCAGCTTCCGTTTCTCTACCCAGTGGCTGGAAATCCACAGTTGTCTAGTCGATTCCCATTAATGCTTGAAAAACAGCTTCGTCATGGATTAGCAATGACGGGTCAATATCGGGAGCGTAAGTATGCTTACGGATTGGAGGGATTAGATTTTCCGATTCATGGATTGGTGTAGCTATTCGCTTGTTCTGGCTGTCATATTGGGCTTGATAATGAGACAAGTCTGCTTCCTCAGCCAGTTGACAAGCTAGCGGACGTACCTCCCGGTTTATTGCTCGCAAATCTGCTTCACCAAATTCTGACCCGTCTTCCTTCAAGCTGGGATAACCCTGAGCCGCTTCAATAGGATGAAAATCCAGTACCCAGGCTTTTGCCCGGATTAAAGCATTGATTGCACCGGTTCGAGCAGCAGATTTCTTCAGCTCTTCAACCCGGGCAGGAAGCACTGACAGTTTCATCAGAGTATCTTGAATCAAAGTGGGCGCCGGTTTGTTATGAGACACGGTACAGATGATCCGCTAGGCACCAGTATACAATTGTTCAACCAATGTATAGGCGGCTTTCAATTTCTTCCGCACATCTGACCCCAAGTGACCAATGCGTGTCCCTGAAATACCATAAAGGGTTAATAAACCGGCGACTCTGTAAGAAGGCAGAGCTAATTCAGAAGGCAAGCTGGCTTACCAAATATAGCAGTGGTCATGGCATGAATGTGCCGCTTTATGCTGGTCAGTTCATCCGTCACTGGTTTTAGTGCAGCCTCGGCATCCTCTGCTCGTTTGATCAAAGCGGACTTTTCAGTGGCCCAATCCGCCCGTTTCTTCTTGAAGTTCTCCTTAAGTTGTTCCATGGCGCTTAAAGCACTGGCCAATTCCTCTTTTGCTTTGGAGGTTTCAGCCTGTTGGGTTTTCAGGTTTTCTTGAAGATCGATGACTTGGTTTTCTTTCGCCTTCAGCTCCACCTGCAGGCATACAGATATATGTTTCAACAAATCGGTAGAAGGATTCAAGTACCAACCACATAACAAGTTATGCGCTTAGCACTTGGGGGCTAATGCATATTCGATCTTCATCTTTCAATTGTTTACAAAGTCCCAAGATCAATACAAGCATTCAAATTGGCACTTGGGGGCTAATGGCTATTTGATCATATGTATTCTGATGCGGCAGTTTCAATTACTTAAAGTACCGGTTTAACTACGCTAAGTTGAACCGGCCCTTGGGGGCTACATCAGCAAATTTCAAAGCATCAAGATTTATATTATTAAGTCCCGGTTTGAAAGAATATTTCAAACCAGCCCTTGGGGGCTAGGAGAGTCAGCAAGAATGGAAGCATACAAGCAGGAAGGAGCATATGGAAGTTACCTCATATTTATCTTTCATCATCTTAACTAGACCGGCTTCGTAGTCACGGCTGGTATATAGCCGGTTCAGATAGCCGGAATGGATATCTTGGGCGTTCAGAGCAGCGTAAGTCGTCAGATCAGCGTTCCACTTTCCTTTGCCAAAAGCAGCAAATTCTTCCTTGGCAGAATGTTTGGATAAAGCGACAGGATTGCTTGGCTCAGTATGGCCAGTGCCAGTAATGACAACCTCATCATCCTTGGTACCGCTGGTTTGCACTGGAGCTGTTGGCTTGTCAGTAGGTTTTGCTGGACCGGTGGAGCTTTCAATCCGGATGGAACCCGTGGGCTGATGGATAGGACCTGAGGCATCAGTAGGTATCTCTTCAGAAATAAGATCATCATCTGGCTGCGGTGGATCGTTGGGAATATCCTCAGGAATAGCCGCTTCAAGATTGGGTGTTTTGCCTGGTTCAAGAATGACATCTTCTTCGGCCGCTTTGTCCAGGCGGGCCTTCTTGCTTGGCCTAGGTTTGGCCCTGAGAAAAATAACAAAATTAAATACAGCATATGTTCTAAGGCAATGTACTACAAACATCACAATAAGTATAGCTTACCCAAGCACCGTTTTGAGCGGTGGAAGCTGAGTAGCCGATGACTCTCCAGAAGATGAGTGGGAAATAACCTGGTAATCGGAGTCAGACGGATTAAGAGGTTGACGAAAGCAGCCCGCTTTAGGACAAGAACTGACAAGCAAATTAGAGACCTCGGAATGGCGTTTCCTAATCGGACTGTTCGGTAAACCGGCAGAGGTAACTACCTGGCCGCTATGCCGGGTGGTGCGGCGAGCTTCGTGTTGTTGAGTCTTCATAAGAAGTTTAGGATCCAAATAAGCAAGAGGATGAGAAAATTTAACTTTCCGGTTTGCCTGACGGATTTTTTGTGAAGGCAAAGTTTCTGAATCGGAAGAGAGAATAATTACCTCTGCAACATCCGCGTGGCTGGCTTCGGCATCATCCTGACAAATATCATCATCAATAAGACGCATAAAAAATAAACCAAGTGAGTCAAGCTCTACCTCAAAGTCCGGATTATCCACCTCATCATCAGGGGCTGGATTAGAAGATGCAGTGGTTCTTTTCCTATGAGCAGTCTTCTTCACAGCTTTAGTCTTTTGCCGGGTTGCTCTTTCCGGTTTGTCTGGTTTCTCTGGTTTCTCCTGCGGCAGCTTTTTGCTCCAAAACGGATCATTGCCCTGATTATGCAGACACTGATATTAAAAACAATGACCAGACATATCAATAACAGATTCAGCAAAGAGAAAAATCAAAGTCTTACAGCTGGCGGTTTGTTGGTGGCACAGAAGGAAAGCAGGCCAGTTCTAGCGCAGACATGTTCCGGTTCATTCAGTATCTTACGCACAGCCTCTGTGATTTCTTCACCGGAGAGCTGGAGTTTTGAATGTCGCAGTGGGTCATCAACACTATCAGTATACTCGCACATCAAACCGGAGCGCTGACTAAGGGGCAGTATGCTCCATGATATCCAACAGCGAGCGAGATCAACCCCTGTTAAACCGTTGGCCATAAAGGCTCTGAGCTTTGACAGCTAAGAAGCATATTTGCTTCTCTCCTGGGCAGTCAATCTTTGAGGAAAAGGGTGTGTATTGCTGAGCCGCTCCGGACGAAAGCCAGGCAAGGGATTCTCACCAGCAGGGGAGGTGTCTTTGCAGTAGAACCATGTCTGATTCCACTCCTTGGGGTGACTGTGCAGCTTGGCATGAGGGTATGTAACCTCTTTCCTTTTCTGAATCGCCATGCCACCCAACTCCGTATTAGAGCCATCAGTAAACTCAGTACGGCGGTTTAGATGGAAAAGATCTCTAAATAATTCCACTATGGGCTCCTCTTGAAAGAACACCTCACAGAGCACTTGGAAGTGGCACATATTTGTAACAGAGTTGGGGCCAGTGTCTTGCGGATGGAGTTGGAAATCGGCTAAAACATCCCGGTAAAATTTAGAACCGGGCGGCTTAAAGCCCCGGGCTAAGTGATCTACGAAAACAACAACCTCTCCTTCTCGAGGTGTGGGAGGGCATTCTTTGCCAGGAGCCCTGCAATGGATGGTATCTTTGCTGCCTAAGGCGCCAATTAGGACTAAATCGTCCAGTTGATCCTCTGTGACACGAGAAGGAACCCAATTGCACTCATAGACTTGCTTGGCCATGATAAAATCTACAAGGTAGAAGATCCCGGTTCAAAAATACATTTGATCAAGGTACGTTGGTATGGGCACTGTTAAACCGGAGACAGAACTATCTGAACCGGAGTTTCATGAAGCAACCAACATCTGGCATTTCAACAAGGGGACTAATGGTATATACCGGTTTGTCAAATTTTTCTACAAAGTTAAACCGCCTGGTCTAAGCATTGAACAGTCAAGACTGCAGATGAGTAAGTACGCAAAAACAGATTTCACAAGATTATACTACAACTTTGGATCTGGAACATGTTTATAAAGGAGATCAATATTCAAGGCCCAAAAGGAGCAGTGCTGAATCAATAAGCGAAGGTACGGATAAGATCTATGGTCTTAATATGCGAAAGTGAAAACGGAGGATAAAAACTACTGCTACACAGAGTGAAGATTCACAGACTCGTCTAAGGATCTATCATATGAACAAGAAGCAAGCGATGAACGCTAGAGAACATGGAAACCCTAGAACAGATCTATGATGAAAAGGATAGAAGACTTACCGGAGTTGAGGAAGAAGCGGAAGGTCGCCGTGGTGCTCTGGTACGCTCAGGGTGATGCAGCGGCCAAAGTTGGTGCAGAGGTCGACGGCGGCGGCGGAGCTCCGAAGCTGGGCGATGCGAGGAAGATGAAGCAGAAGGGCACGAAGGGGAAAAAGAAATGACCCTTCGGTCCTATTTATAAAGCAAGGGACATGGGTCAGGCACGAAAATCAAGGGGCCGCAAGTTTGGAAACAGAGCTGTCGCCTCGATTATCGCAGATCTATTAAACAAGAAGGTATCGTGGATAGTTTCTTTATGACAGATGATGTCATGTCGGTTTACAGCAATCAGAGAAGATGACATCACGGCGGTTCACCAAAGTACAAGAAGATGTTGAAGATGAAGTTTTTGCTAAGGGTTGACATGAACCTGTTCAAATCAATCTGGGGCCTAATGTTGGGGATATTACTACTGGGCGTAAACCGGCCTATCTGGGCCGGGTTAACTTCATCAGTAATTAAGTATGTTAAAGCCCATGAAGGTAGATGAGGGCTCAAGACCTATAATCGGTTGAGAGCCTGTAGCCGTAAACCGGCGTCAATATGTAACTTGTATTGTAAGTTAGGAATAAGTAGAGACCAAACCGGACACATCTATGAGCCGGTGTTGGGACTCTGTAAACCGACGGGCGTCACCCATGTATATAAGGGGACGGCCCGGCGGTGGTTCAAGGTCAACAGACAACAACTCGAGACATAGGCGAAGCTTTTTTGCTCCCTAGTCATCGAAACACCCATCAATTCCATCACAACTAGACGTAGGCTTTTACCTTCATTGAAGGGGCCGAACTAGTATAAACTCTCTTGCGTCCTTGTGTCCGCTTTAACCCCTTCAAGCTAACCCGTCGCGATGGCTCCACGACTAAGTCCTTTCTCTAGGACATCTGCCGTGACAAAACCACGACAATATTCATATGGGATCAAGTTTTGAAGAGCTCGTCGCGAGGAACCTAATGGTGAAAACGGTTCTTCGTTCTGACATCCATTTCAAAAGTTGTAGCTTTTTGAAAAAACTTGTAACGGAATAAATAGGTGACGTTAGCACATGCATGTGCATCGGCGGCGGCTATCCACATGCACGCTGACATAGTCCCCACACGCCGGCACCAACTGTTGTGTTAAAATAGTCAAAGCATCAACACATGCATGCATCGGACGACTCGCGCGCATGCGCTCGCGACGCCCGGATAGTGCAGCTGCGCGTTTAAGTATTTAGGTTTTGATTATTAGTCCTATTAGTACTTCACTTTTTTTTGAATAAGTTAAAGAGTATTACGATTCTTTACTTCTAATTTTGAAGAATGCATGAAGGAATAGAAAAATCTAAAACAAATAATTTAGAACGGAGGGAGTACTACTACAGAATAATGCATCTTTGTGAAGCATGCAACCTAGGGACCAATGGGTTGCATATGTTACAAATGGAATTGGATACTGTTCTTCTTCCAATCAAAATGGGCGCAACCCTAAGCTCCTCTCATTAAGAAAATGAAACTAGTACCACAGGCCATTTGGGCAACCTAAGGGTTTAAACACTAAGATCAAAAGCTAACAAGGAAATAAAGCTTAACCAAACAACATGAACAACCAGGCCATAGAACAGCCACACCACAAGACAAAACTAAAACATAAACTACATCACCACCACCACAACCACAGGGGAAGATGATCCCACCACGCTGGGCTTGATCACATGCACCTCGGTCATCAAGCTCAGGATTCTTCCTTAAAGTCCTCCAGAGTCGCTCTTCCACCATGGTTGGCTCCACGAGTTGCATCAATCCAAGACATTGAGTCAAATACCACCTTGCACCTCACTAATCTGGTTGTTATTAAGTACTCCAAGAACCACCCAGATGATTCATTAATTATGTTGTTATTATGTGGTCATCCATAAATTAACCTTTTGAATGTTGGTCCCAATCCCCGTTGGTAACAGCTAAGCAACTACACGTTGTTATAAGGAACAAGGTAAATGGACCTAAGTTTCTTTTACTGGGTTCTTGTCTAAGCAAAAATCATACAGGGAATTCCCAGTTGGAAAAACTACAATGCATGAAAAGATAGATTATGATCAAAGGTTCCACTTTCCTGGTATTGACGATTCTTCAAACTCACAATCTTGATCAAGCTACTCTTCGCCCTTCGTTTAATCTAATGTGTGTAAAGAGTAACCATAAACAACCATACAATACAAATCAACATACAACAAGTGCATTGCATGGTGTCAGTGTCATTGTGTTGTGAGATCATGTGTCATGTGTTAACTCAAGGGTTTGGAAAACAACATAGTGGTTGTTAAGTGGAGTACATGTGACATAAAGGTTCACATGCAAGTTTCAGTTTAAAAGGGTTCATCCCATAAGGAGTATGTGATGCAAATTTGTGGTTGCCAGACTCATTCAAAAGAATCTTGCAACTCGAGTCATGGTCTATGAACAATGGATAACCAAGTTCATTTTTAGGTTTGAATGACAATCCAAACTTGTTAACCTTTCATGGGCAACACACACTATAGTTGGCTAGATTTAAAAATGATTTGAACTAGGTTTAACTAAACTAAATTACTAAAGCTGGGTTCAATTTCAAAATATTTCATAAATGACTAATGTTAGTTCTTGAATTCATTTGCCAAAGTATTTCATTCAATTTTTATAATTTAATGACTTTAAGTTCATTTAAGTTTAAACTAAGTTCAATTTAAGTTTGAATTCCTAAAGTCAAATAATAATCCAAAATGTTCTCTAAAGTTTATTTCAATTTTGAACTAAAGTAAGTTTAAATCCAATGTTATTCACTATAGTTTAATTTTAGGTTCCTAAAATTTAATGCAAATTATTATCCCAGTTTAACCTATGGTTTTATGTTATAGCCAAACTAAGGTTGTACTGAAATAAAATAATATTTGAATTTTCTAAAGTCAAATATAAATAGAAAAAATATTTACTTGAGTCCATCATGAGTTTCTAAACTATGTTGCAAAATAGTTAATCCACTTAAACCTTTATTTTTAAGTTATAACCTAAATATTTTTAAGTTTCACTTGAATTTCTAGCTTCTACCGAATTATATTTAGATTCATATTCTAAATTATTCAAATTTTAAATCCAGAGATCCAAGTTGAAACTATATTTAATTAGGTTTATTTTGCAAACCAAAGCAATTATATTGGATTTATAAATTTGAATCTAGACCCTACTTAAGTTTTAACACATTCTATTTGAATTTCAGTTTTAAACTTTTCAAAACTGATGGCTTCATATTTTACGCATCTTTAGAGCTCATTGAATGTTATCTCCGTATATCAAGTTATATCATGTTCCATTGAGCCAATTACATGTCCATATGCATGATTTCTAGTTTTTACTCTTTTAACCGCGAGCATTGCATAACCTCTATTCTTTTTTAGTCTTTGTTATTTTTCTTTGCCTTTGTGTCTTGTAGGTGACACGGACTTCCCATGATGAAAGGAGTTCAAACAATGGACATCCAGCCCTCAGACTTGCCATTTCGGAGAGTGAAAAGGTTATTTTCCAAGTTGCTCGAAGCAAAGATCTAATACCAGAAATGGATCGGGGTCGTTCATAATAATCCAACAAGCCCAAGAACGTCAAATTACGAGTTTGTTTGAAGAAATGGCGGACAATGTACCGAAGAGGACCAGAGCAAACGACAACGTGTCATACGACCATAGCTCATCGTACACAAGGTCGTATGGAAGGAAACGAGTCCCAAAAGTTGCCTCTCCAGATGTGATTCTTCACTGGTTTCATCCATGTTTGTTCCTATGACTTCCTTGGCCTTCAAGGGATGTTTTGGGAGAGGATGAGGCTCACCTTGAGCCCTTGGATCAAATGGGAGATGATATATATGAACGGAGGAGAGGCTACCGGAGAGCCATTATATAAACACCTTCAACCCTAGCCGCCGTCTCCATCTCATATCATTGGTCATTCGTCATTCATCTCCATGTCCAGCCACCGTCCACATCAAGAACACTATAGTTGCAACCAAGAGGGGGATCGAAGGGAGCCGTTGTCTCCTCTCCATCACCACCATCATTCGCCGTCGCGCCATCATCATCACCATCACCACCCCTTCTTCCTCCTCCATAACGGTATCTGTGATGGGTTGTAACAACTCTTGAACCCCCTTATATGTGATGTTATTTGAGTAATTTTTAGCTATGGGTCGGTCAATTAGTAAGTGGTTGTTTGGTATGTTTAGTCTATTTATGTGTGTTTCTTTTTGTTGCTTACTTACCTCTGTGGTAATTTAGTGATTGGAGATGTTCAATCCATTGGCGTAGTTGGAGACGTTCAAATCTTAGGCCACACATGAAGTTGATAGAATGTTGTGGAAACCGATAGACCTGCGACGTGACAAGTGCAGATATCTTAAGGGGAACACAATTATTCTAGGAACACGGTTGTCCATAGAACTTATTCCTTCGTCCGGTCCTCGTGACCTTAATATCTTTGTGTTTCCCGCCACAGGTATGGGACAAGAAGTAGGACGAATGAGTTATCTCAATACAATGTGTCTTGAGGGATAACATTATGCGAGGGATCGCCCACCATTAGTAGATTGTCATATCCTATAATGCAGTTACTGACTTAGCCACCACGTGTCATAGTCGTAAATCTTAACACCATTTTGTGCCTGTACCGAACGAGACCATACCTACATGCCAGCAATCTCATCTAAAACATCACATATTTCTCTTAGTTTATTTTCGCCTATTTATATTATTTATTTTCTATTCTCTCTAGTACTTAGTTCTCCCTTTTACCATTCCCTAGCAACCTACTCGAGTGAACTATTTCCAAACTCCGGTTTGGGTGTGAGCGTAGTTGTGTTAAGTGACAACGGGGATTGTGGTGCCATCCTATTCGCTTTCTGTGGGATCGACAAACCTTACTTATCATGAAATTTCTACATAGCCTTGTGCACGTGCATGCCATCAAAAACCTAATCTTTATTGGTCTAGGTGAAAGCTTACTTCATAAGGTCTAGTCTGCAAAAAGTTTCACTCAATTTGGACCTACTCATAAAACTTATAAGGGTTAAAGTTCCAGGGGGTTTCCATAAAACTACCAAGTGTTTTTAATTTAAATAAAAAAATGTTGTGGATAAGGCTGGGACACGTGGATGGCTCCTACTAGTCTATACCGATTCGGTTAAGTGAGTGGACATGGGGTCATGCGCTCATTTGTGCTCGGTGCGCGGGCAAGCGACGTGGGGCGGCAGTTAATGGAGAAAGACAAAGCTGACAGGTGGGGTCAGCCCGTCAGTGAGAGAGAGAGAGGGCGTGCAACTGGCTAGCTAGATCGTAGTGTTAGGTGAGCCTCTAGGTTTAGGTTGTTCTTTCTTTTCGATTCCCTTGGTAAATTCACAACTCTTTAGAAATTGAATTTTCTTCCAAAATTTAACTAGCCTAAATTCCAAATGGAATACTCCTGATCTGGTGATCATTTTTATTTGCCCCCTTTGGGAAAATAACTTCTGCCACCTTATATTTTCTTTTTTTGTTTTCAATTCCTTTTTGAACTTCAATTTGGTTTGAAACCAAATGTACTCTAAATCTAACTTGCAATATTAATAGAAAGGGTTTATTTGGGCTTATGGTAATTATTTTTCTTGCCAAATAATGCAAGGCCCTTTTAAATAATTTTCCCTTTTGATTTTTGAATTCATTCCAACATAAATTAATTTTAATTATTTGGTAAATTTATCGGGGTTATGAATATCATTTCGAACTTATTAAGAATACCTTTATGCCCAAATAAAGATTTTATTTGCACCCTATTTTAGGATTCAAAATTATTCCCTAAAACCTTTTACGGTTCATTCTGTTTTACCAATTTCAATCTAGGGTTTCAAATGTTGGCATAGGGCCTTCGACCCTCTAGGTTGATCAATTAAACCAATCACAAGCAAATTATAGGGGATGTTAGATAATTAGAGAGCAAGCAAAGGTTTTTCTACAAAAATATTAATTCCTTGTGAAATTTAAAACATACTAGATTTGGGAAAAATCTCGGATGTGACAAAAATGCAGTTTTATTCTTTTCATTGACTATACAATAAATATCCCAGAACTGGGTGCCTAGAGGTGAGTTTACAAACCAAATATCTTCACCAAACAATTGTTGGAAATATGCCCTAGAGGCAATAATAAAATGATTATTATATTTCCTTGTTCATGATAATTGTCTATTATTCATGCTATAATTGTATTATTCGGAAATCGTAATACATGTGTGAATACATAGACCACAATGTGTCCCTAGTGAGCCTCTAGTTGACTAGCTCGTTGATCAACAGATAGTCATGGTTTCCTGGCTATGGACATGGGGATGTCATTGATAACGGGATCACATCATTAGGAGAATGATGTGATGGACAAGACCCAATCCTAAGCTTAGGTCAAAGATCGTGTAGTTCGTTTGTTGTAGCTTTTCTGAATGTCAAGTATCATTTCCTTAGACCATGAGATTGTGCAACTCCTGGATACCGTAGGAGTGCCTTGGGTGTGCCAAACGTCACAACGTAACTGGGTGACTATAAAGGACATTACAGGTATCTCCAAAAGTGTCTGTTGGGTTGGCACGAATCGAGACTGGGATTTGTCACTCCGTATGACGGAGAGGTATCTCTGGGCCCACTCGGTAATGCATCATCATAATGAGCTCAATGTGACCAAGGGGTTGGACACGGGATCATGCATTACGGTACGAGTAAAGTGACTTGCCGGTAACGAGATTAAACAAGGTATTGGCATACCGACGATCGAGTCTCGGACAAGTAACGTACCGATTGACAAAGGAAATTGTATACGGGATTGATTAAGTCCTCGACATCGTGGTTCATCCGATGAGATCATCGAGGAGAATGTGGGAGACAACATGGGTATCCAGATCCCGCTGTTGGTTATTGACCGGAGAGGCGTCTCGGTCATGTCTGCGTGTCTCCCGAACCCGTAGGGTCTACACACTTAAGGTTCGGTGACGCTAGGGTTGTAGAGATATTAGTATGCAGTAACCCGAAAGTTGTTCGGAGTCCCGGATGAGATCCCAGACGTCACGAGGAGTTCCGGAATGGTCTGGACGTAAAGATTTATGTATAGGAAGTCCAGTTTCGGCCAGCGGGAAGGTTTCGGGGGTTACCGGTATTGTACCGGGACCACCGGAAGGGTCCCGGGGGTCCACCGGATGGGGCCACCTATCCCGGAGGGCCCCATGGGCTGAAGTGGCGTGGGAACCAGCCCCTGATGGGCTGGTGCGCCCCACCCAAGGGCCCAAGGCGCCTAGGGTTGGAAACCCTAGGGGCCGTTGCCCCCCGAGGGGGCATGCGCCCCCTGGTTGGAAACCCTAAGGGGGCCGTTGCCCCCAGGGGCCGCCCCCCCTTTTAGATGGGATCTCCAAGGGGGCATGCACCCCCCTAGCCCCTATATATAGTGGAAGGGAGGGAGGGAAGCCGCACCTTGCTCTTGGCGCCTCCCTCTCCCTCCGTAACACCTCTCCTCACCGCTTGTGCTTGGCGAAGCCCTGCCGGGATCCTGCTGCATCCACCACCATGCCGTCATGCTGCTGGATCTTCATCAACCTCTCCTTCCCCCTTGCTGGATCAAGAAGGAGGAGACGTCTTCCCAACCGTACGTGTGTTGAACGCGGAGGTGCTGTCCGTTCGGCACTTGGTCATCGGTGATTTGGATCCCGGCGAGTACGACTCCATCATCCCCGTTCACTTGAACGCTTCCGCTCGCGATCTACAAGGGTATGTAGATGCACTCCTATTCCCCTCGTTGCTAGAATACTCCATAGATTGATCTTGGTGATGCGTAGAATTTTTTTTAATTTCTGCTACGATCCCCAACAGTGGCATCATGAGCTAGGTCTATGCGTAGTTACTATGCATGAGGAGAACACAAAGTAGTTGTGGGTGTCGATATTGTCAATTTGCTTGCCGTTACTAGTCTTATCTTGATTCGGCGGCATCGTGGGATGAAGCGGCCCGGACCAACCTTACACGTACGCTTACGTGAGACTGGTTCCACCGACTGACATGCACTAGTTGCATAAGGTGGCTGGCGGGTGTCTGTCTCTCCCACTTTAGTCGGATCGGATTCGAGGAACAGGGTCCTTATGAAGGGTAAATAGAAATTGGCAATTCACGTTGTGGTTTTGGCGTAGGTAAGAAACGTTCTTGCTAGAAACCTATAGAAGCCACGTAAAAACTTGCAACAACAATTAGAGGACGTCTAACTTGTTTTTGCAGCAAGTGTTTTGTGATGTGATATGGCCAAAGGTTGTGATGAATGATGAATGATATATGTGATGTATGAGATTGATCATGTTCTTGTAATAGGAATCACGACTTGCATGTCGATGAGTATGACAACCGGCAGGAGCCATAGGAGTTGTCTTTATTTATTTATGACCTGCGTGTCAACATAAATGTCATGTAATTACTTTACTTTATTGCTAAAGCGTTAGCCATAGTAGTAGAAGTAATAGATGACGAGACAACTTCAAGAAGACACGATGATGGAGATCATGATGATGGAGATCATGGTGTCATGCCGGTGACAACGATGATCATGGAGCCCCAAAGATGGAGATCAAAGGAGCAAATGATATTGGCCATATCATGTCACTATTTGATTGCATGTGATGTTTATCATGTTTTACATCTTATTTGCTTAGAACGACGGTAGCTTAAATAAGATGACCCCTCGTAATAATTTCAAGAAAGTGTTCCCCCTAACTGTGCACCGTTGCGAAGGTTCGTTGTTTCGAAGCACCACGTGATGATCGGGTGTGATAGATTCTAACGTTCGAATACAACAGGTGTAAGACAGATTTACACACGCAATACACTTAGGTTGACTTGACGAGCCTAGCATGTATAGACATGGCCTCGGAACACAGAATACCGAAAGGTCGAGCATGAGTTGTATAGAAGATACGATCAACATGAAGATGTTCACCGATGTTGACTAGTCCATCTCACGTGATGATCAGACATGGCCTAGTTAACTCGGATCATGTTATACTTAGATGACTGGAGGGATGTCTATCTGAGTGGGAGTTCATTTAATAATTTGATTAGATGAACTTAATTGTCATGAACTTAGTCTAAAATCTTTACAATATGTCTTGTAGATCAAATGGCCCACGTTGTCCTCAACTTCAACGCGTTCCTAGAGAAAACCAAGCTGAAAGATGATGGCAGCAACTATACGGACTGGGTCCGGAACCTGAGGATCATCCTCATAGCTGCCAAGAAAGATTATGTCCTAGAAGCACCGCTAGGTGATGCACCCGTCCCACAGAACCAAGACGTTATGAACGCTTGGCAGACACGTGCTGATGATTACTCCCTCGTTCAGTGCGGCATGCTTTACAACTTAGAACCGGGGCTCCAAAAGCGTTTTGAGAGACACGGAGCATATGAGATGTTCGAAGAGTTGAAAATGGTTTTTCAAGCTCATGCCCGGGTCGAGAGATATGAAGTCTCCGACAAGTTCTTCAGCTGTAAGATGGAGGAAAATAGTTCTGTCAGTGAGCACATACTCAAAATGTCTGGGTTGCATAACCGCTTCACTCAGCTGGGAGTTAATCTCCCGGATGACGCAGTCATTGACAGAATCCTTCAGTCGCTTCCACCGAGCTACAAGAGCTTTGTGATGAACTTCAATATGCAGGGGATGGAAAAATACCATTCCTTAAGTATTTGCAATGCTGAAATCAGCAGAGGTAGAAGTCAAAAAGGAACATCAAGTGTTGATGGTGAATAAAACCACTAAGTTCAAGAAAGGCAAGGGTAAGAAGAACTTCAAGAAGAACGGCAAGGGAGTTGCCGCGCCCAGTAAGCAAGCTGCCGGTAAGAAGCCAAAGAATGGACCCAAGCCCGAGACTGAGTGTTTTTATTACAAGGGAAGTGGTCACTGGAAGCGGAACTGCCCCAAATACTTAGCGGACAAGAAGGCCGGCATCACGAAAGGTATATGTGATATACATGTAATTGATGTGTACCTTACCAGTACTCGTAGTAGCTCCTGGGTATTTGATACCGGTGCGGTTGCTCACATTTGTAACTCAAAGCAGGAGCTGCGGAATAAGCGGAGACTGGCGAAGGACGAGGTGACGATGTGCGTCGGGAATGGTTCCAAGGTCGATGTGATCGCCGTCGGCACGCTACCTCTACATTTACCTACGAGATTAGTTTTAAACCTCAATAATTGTTATTTAGTGCCAGCTTTGAGCATGAACATTGTATCAGGATCTCGTTTAATTCGAGATGGCTACTCATTTAAATCGGAAAATAATGGTTGTTCTATTTATATGAGAGATATGTTTTATGGTCATGCTCCGATGGTGAATGGTTTATTCTTAATGAATCTCGAGCGTAATGCTACACATATTCATAGTGTGAATACCAAAAGATGTAAGGTTGATAATGATAGTCCCACATACTTGTGGCACTGCCGCCTTGGTCACATAGGTGTCAAACGCATGAAGAAGTTCCATGCAGATGGACTTTTAGAGTCTCTTGATTACGAATCATTTGACACGTGCGAACCATGCCTCATGGGTAAAATGACCAAGACTCCGTTCTCAGGAACAATGGAGCGAGCAACCAACTTATTGGAAATCATACATACTGATGTGTGCGGTCCAATGAGTGTTGAGGCTCGCGGTGGCTATCGTTATGTTCTCACCCTCACTGATGACTTGAGTAGATATGGGTATGTGTACTTAATGAAACACAAGTCTGAGACCTTTGAAAAGTTTAAGGAATTTCAGAGTGAGGTTGAGAATCAACGTGACAGGAAAATCAAGTTCTTGCGATCAGATCGTGGGGGAGAATACTTGAGTCACGAATTTGGCACACACTTAAGAAAATGTGGAATAGTTTCACAACTCACGCCGCCTGGAACACCTCAGTGTAATGGTGTGTCCAAACGTCGTAATCGCACTCTATTAGATATGGTGCGATCTATGATGTCTCTTACCGATTTACCGCTATCATTTTGGGGCTATGCTTTAGAGACTGCCGCATTCACTTTAAATAGGGCTCCGTCGAAATCCGTTGAGACGACACCGTATGAATTATGGTTTGGGAAGAAACTTAAGCTGTTGTTTCTAAAAGTTTGGGGATGCGATGCTTATGTCAAAGAAACTTCAACCTGAAAAGCTCGAACCCAAGTCAGAAAAATGCGTCTTCATAGGATACCCTAAAGAAACTGTTGGGTATACCTTCTACCTCAGATCCGAAGGCAAGATCTTTGTTGCCAAGAATGGGTCCTTTCTAGAGAAAGAGTTTCTCTCGAAAGAAATAAGTGGGAGGAAGGTAGAACTTGATGAAGTATTACCTCTTGAATCGGTAAGTGGCGCAGCTCAAGAAAATGTTCCTGAGGTGCCTGCACCGACTAGAGAGGAAGTTGATGATGATGATCATGAAACTTCAGATCAAGTTGCTACTGAATTTCGTAGGTCCACAAGGACACGTTCCGCACCAGAGTGGTACGGCAACCCTGTCTTGGAAATCATGTTGTTAGACAACAGTGAACCTTCGAACTATGAAGAAGCGATGGCGGGCCCGAATTCCGACAAATGGCTAGAAGCCATGAAATCCGAGATAGAATCCATGTATGAAAACAAAGTATGGACTTTGACTGACTTGCCCGAAGATCGGCGAGCCATAGAAAATAAATGGATCTTTAAGAAGAAGACAGACGCGGATGGTAATGTGACCATCTATAAGGCTCGACTTGTTGCTAAGGGTTATCGACAAGTTCAAGGGGTTGACTATGATGAGACTTTCTCACCCGTAGCGAAGCTGAAGTCCGTTCGAATCATGTTAGCAATTGCCGCATTCTATGATTATGAGATATGGCAAATTGACGTCAAAATGGCATTCCTTAACGGCTTTCTTAAGGAAGAATTGTATATGATGCAGCCAGAAGGTTTTGTCGATCCTAAGAATGCTAACAAGGTGTGCAAGCTCCAACGCTCAATCTATGGGCTGGTGCAAGCATCTCGGAGTTGGAACATTCGCTTTGATGAGATGATCAAAGTGTTTGGGTTTATGCAGACTTATGGAAAAGCCTGCGTTTACAAGAAAGTGAGTGGGAGCTCTGTAGCATTTCTCATATTATATGTGGATGACATACTGTTGATGGGAAATGATATAGAATTCTTGGAAAGCATAAACGCCTATTTGAACAAGTGTTTTTCAATGAAGGACCTTGGAGAAGCTGCTTATATATTAGGCATCAAGATCTATAGAGATAGATCGAGACGCCTCATCGGTCTTTCACAAAGTACGTACCTTGACAAGATATTGAAGAAGTTCAATATGGATCAGTCCAAGAAGGGGTTCTTGCCTGTATTACAAGGTGTGCGATTGAGCACGGCTCAATGCCCGACCACGGCAGAAGATATAGAAGAGATGAGTGTCATCCCCTATGCCTCAGCCATAGGGTCTATTGTGTATGCCATGCTGTGTACCAGACCTGATGTAAACCTTGCCGTAAGTTTGGTAGGTAGGTACCAAAGTAATCCCGGCAAGAAACACCGGACATCGGTCAAAAACATCCTGAAGTACCTGAAAAGGACCAAGGATATGTTTCTCGTTTATGGAGGTGGTGAAGAGATCGTCGTAAAGGGTTACGTCGACGCTAGCTTCGACACAGATCTGGATGACTCTAAGTCACAAACCGGATACGTGTATATTTTGAATGGTGGGGCAGTAAGCTGGTGCAGTTGCAAGCAAAGCGTCGTGGCGGGATCTACATGTGAAGTAGAATACATGGCAGCCTTGGAGGAAGCACAAGAAGCAATCTGGGTGAAGGAGTTCATCACCGACCTAGGAGTCATACCCAATGCGTCGGGGCCGATGACTCTCTTCTGTGACAACACTGGAGCTATTGCCCTTGCCAAGGAGCCCAGGTTTCGCAGGAAGACCAGGCATATCAAGCGTTGCTTCAACTCCATTCGTGAAAGTGTTCAAAATGGAGACATAGAAATTTGTAAAGTACATACAGACCTGAATGTAGCAGATCCGTTGACTAAACCTCTCCCTAGAGCAAAACATGATCAACACCAGAATTCCATGGGTGTTCGATTCATCACAATGTAACTAGATGATTGACTCTAGTGCAAGTGGGAGACTGTTGGAAATATGCCCTAGAGGCAATAATAAAATGATTATTATATTTCCTTGTTCATGATAATTGTCTATTATTCATGCTATAATTGTATTATCCGGAAATCGTAATACATGTGTGAATACATAGACCACAATGTGTCCCTAGTGAGCCTCTAGTTGACTAGCTCGTTGATCAACAGATAGTCATGGTTTCCTGGCTATGGACATGGGGATGTCATTGATAACGGGATCACATCATTAGGAGAATGATGTGATGGACCAGACCCAATCCTAAGCTTAGCTCAAAGATCGTGTAGTTCGTTTGCTGTAGCTTTTCTGAATGTCAAGTATCATTTCCTTAGACCATGAGATTGTGCAACTCCCGGATACCGTAGGAGTGCCTTGGGTGTGCCAAATGTCACAACGTAACTGGGTGACTATAAAGGTACATTACAGGTATCTTCGAAAGTGTCTGTTGGGTTGGCACGAATCGAGACTGGGATTTGTCACTCCGTATGACGGAGAGGTATCTCTGGGCCCACTCGGTAATGCATCATCATAATGAGCTTAATGTGACCAAGGGGTTGGACACGGGATCATGCATTACGGTACGAGTAAAGTGACTTGCCAGTAACGAGATTGAACAAGGTATTGGGATACCGACGATCGAGTCTCGGACAAGTAACGTACCGATTGACAAAGGGAATTGTATACGGGATTGATTAAGTCCTCGACATCGTGGTTCATCCGATGAGATCATCGAGGAGCATGTGGGAGCCAACATGGGTATCCAGATCCTGCTGTTGGTTATTGACCGGAGAGGCGTCTCGGTCATGTTTGCGTGTCTCCCGAACCCGTAGGGTCTACACACTTAAGGTTCGGTGACGCTAGGGTTGTAGAGATATTAGTATGCAGTAACCCGAAAGTTGTTTGGAGTCCCGGATGAGATCCCGGACGTCACGAGGAGTTCCGAAATGGTCTGGACGTAAAGATTTATGTATAGGAAGTCCAGTTTCGGCCAGCAGGAAGGTTTCGGGGGTTACCGGTATTGTACCGGGACCACCGGAAGGGTCCCGGGGGTCCACCGGATGGGGCCACCTATCCCGGAGGGCCCCATGGGCTGAAGTGGCGTGGGAACCAGCCCCTGATGGGCTGGTGCGCCCCACCCAAGGGCCCAAGGCGCCTAGGGTTGGAAACCCTAGGGGCCGTTGCCCCCCGAGGGGGCATGCGCCCCCTGGTTGGAAACCCTAAGGGGGCCGTTGCCCCCAGGGGCCCCCCCCTTTTAGATGGGATCTCCAAGGGGGCATGCGCCTCCCCTAGCCCCTATATATAGTGGAAGGGAGGGAGGGCAGCCGCACCTTGCTCTTGGCGCCTCCCTCTCCCTCCGTAACACCTCTCCTTCCCGCTTGTGCTTGGCGAAGCCCTGCCGGGATCCTGCTGCATCCACCACCACACCATCGTGCTGCTGGATCTTCATCAACCTCTCCTTCCCCCTTGCTGGATCAAGAAGGAGGAGACGTCTTCCCAACCGTACGTGTGTTGAACGCGGAGGTGCTGTCCGTTCGGCACTTGGTCATCGGTGATTTGGATCACGGCGAGTACGACTCCATCATCGCCGTTCACTTGAACGCTTCCGCCTACAAGGGTATGTAGATGCACTCCTATTCCCCTCGTTGCTAGAATACTCCATAGATTGATCTTGGTGATGCGTAGAATTTTTTTTTAATTTCTTCTACGATCCCCAACAACAATACATATCCACCATTACCTAAAAACCACTTATATCCGAACCTAACAAATTTCATAGCCCATATAACCCCTTTCCAAAATTGAGAAGGATGTGGATCATTGCAGCACATAGTATTAAGGTTCTTGGTATTATAGTTAGCATCTATAACTCTACTCCATAGAGCGCCTTCTCCTAAGATATCTCTTATAACCTAGGAGACGGTTAGGCAAAGATTCATATCATGTATATTATGAACTCCCATCCACCATATTCCCTTTTCATGCATATGGAGGGCCAATTGGCAAGGTGCATCTTTTGGCCACCTTCACTATCACTCCAGGAATAATTATAAAACCATGAATTGACCAAAGGCACATACCATTTTGGGAACTTATAGGAAGACAACATGTAAATATAAATACTAGATAGACAAATCCTAACCAAGGTGACTCTCCCTAATAAGGACTAGGAGCTTACCCTCCATCTAGCCATCTTGGCCAGCTTGGTATCAACTAGAGATTGGAGGTCCTCTCTCTTGGCCAGCTTGGTATCAACTAGAGATTGGAGGTCATCTCTCTAAGTACTTAATAGGCAAACCCCCTTGAATAAATTAAAAATACCCAAGAAAGGTTTAACCTCTCCATGTTCTAAATTGATAGGCACCAATTCACTTTTGTGATAATTAATAGACATCCCTGAAACCAACTCAAATCAAGTCAAGACCCACTTAAGATTTAAAGCTACTGGAAGGCCATTATCTATGAGCAACAAAGTGTCATTTGCATATTGCATACACACTACACCACCAGGGCAAAAATTAGGGAAGAGCCCTCTAACTAGCCCAACTCGTCATCCTTTCACTAATATCCTAGCAAACACATCCACCACCAAATTAAAAATCAATGGGGACAAACGGTCTCCCTGTCTCAAATCCCTACTAGTGATGAAGAAGTAAGTTTCCCTCACCATTAATCTTCACATCCACTGATCCTGCTGGGTGAATCTCCTAATCCAACCAATACATTTCGCACTAAAACCCCTCAAGAACCCCATACAAAATATATATCTAAACTAACCTTGTCATAAGCCTTTTCATAATCAATCTTAAATACAGGGCCTTTCTAATCAGAAGAGTGTACAGAGTGAGCAACCTCATGGACAGTCACCACACTCTTCAAAACAAACCTACCTCTAAGAAGCAGATTGATGCTCAGAGATTAGTCTGCCAATAATCAGGGCTAGTCTATTGGTAGACTTTAGTAAAGATCTTAAAACAACAATTGAGGAGATTTATAGGCTTAAATTTCTTCATGTTTTTTGCATCAACTTCTTTAGGAATAAGAGGGATGCAAAATCAAGTCTAAAGATGTCTAGGTTTCGATCAAACCAGACTTCAAACATAGCTATCAAATTAACTTTAATAATGTCACAGAACAGTTGGTAAAGTATAAAAGGCAATCCATCGGGCCTAAGGGCACCATCACAATAGGAGTCAAAACAGCTTCCTAATCTCCTCCTCGGTACACCTAGTATTCTTCTCTACAGAAATTTTCTCGTCCTCTCCATAGAAATCACTCTTAAGAGAGATATTAGGTCTGTGTTCATATCTAAGTAACTCCTTATAATAGTCCAGAGCCCTCAGGTCCCTCAGGTCCATCTAGAACACTAATCAGTTTTTCCTTCACCTCTGATTAGCTACAACATGGAAGTAAGCGGTGTTTGTGTCATCCTCCATAATATCCCTATCCCTAGACCTTTCTCCCGCTGTAGTCTCCTATTTACTCCAAATGTCTGCTAACTCTAGCAGAATTTCATCAATCCTGCCCTTATACCAACCTCAAAGAGGGTATTAGATTCAGTCTAGACACCAGAGGATACTGTTTTTGGATTAACAATGTCGCTGGGTGCTACTTTGGCACCTATGGTACAGTTGCTTTTGGTAAATACATGGCAATTTTGAGATGAACTCTGTAGGAAAGTTTGCAAAGAACCCTGCGAACGTGGAATGCAACACCTCTGTTTCTTTATTTATTCCTAATTTTCCTCTGTTTCAGGTTCAGGAATGAGTGCTCCTGTTAATATATTCTGTGTTATAATATGTTTTCAGAGCCAACACCTGTTCCTGTTCGACTGGTACTCACTGCATTATTTTTAGATGAATCTCGTGATCCTATCTTGCGCTGAGCAGTTCAGACTTTGGTAGTTTTCGTGCTTCCTTCAACTGATGCAATTTTTTCTTCTTTTTGCGGGTTGTTTAAATATGCCAGCAGTGTTCTAAAAGACTTGGTAGGTGATGAATCAAATGCCCTTGCTCATTCTGCCTTAAATTACAGAGCTCAGACTATATATTACATGGTACATACGCTGGAGAAATAAAGAGTACTTGATTCCCCATTCGATTTACACACACTACCCCAAAGAAGTCACGGACACAGATACATTGCTGCTGCTTCTTCGACCTCCAGCCGATCCCATGCAATCCATGCGTCCTGATGCAATGCAACAACCCCTCTCCCACCACGCGCGCAAGCCAAAAATCGTCTTATAGGCCGAGCGCGCCGAGCGGCGTTTTGCCCTGTCCGGCCTCGAAGTAGAAGATGAGCATGGCGAGCATGGCGAGGCGCGAGTGCTTGATCTCGGCCACCTTGAGCCGCTCGAGCTTCTCGGTGTCGGGGATGTAGACGCCGTCCTTGGTCTCGCCACCGAGGCCGAGCGGGTCGAAGAACTTGCCGCCCGGGTACCCTTGCTCGCCGGTGAAGTTGGCGAAGTTCTCGGCTGTGCGCGACCACGGCGTGGCCCACTCCACCGACTGGGAGTCCGGGTTGAAGAAGTCGACCCACCGCTTGGACTCCACCCACCCCATGAGCAGCAGCTGGGTGCCCAGGAGCGACCCGAAGGAGAAGGGCGCCACCGCGCCTGGCTGCGCTCCGGCCTCGAACCACGGCACGCCGCTGTACGCCTGCCCGATGAAGATGCCCAGCACGGCGGCCATCGCCCAGCGCCCGTGGATCAGCTCGGCCTCCCTGTACCACTTGAGGAACGCCGGGTCCTTGCCAAGCCCCAGCGGGTCGAAGCCGAAGTCACCGGGGAGCCTGCACGTACGCGTTGAGTGAGTCTCAGAGTTGCTGCCATGCATGGAGGCCTCCCCCCGCGTAGAGTGGGATTAATGCAGGGCGACGAACGAAGAGAAACAATACGAACGAGGAAGACTTACGAGCCATCGAGCCAGGACGGGTTGATGAACTCGGCATCGCTCTTGACCGCGGGGATCCACGACTTCTTGCCGACGGCCGCGGCGACGACCACCACGCGGCGCGTCACGGGCTTGGCGGCGCCGAGGGAGGCGGCATTGGCGAGCGCGCGCCTCGCGCCGAGGAACGGGTTCTTGAGCACGGCCGCGGAGGCGGTGGCGGAGGTGGAGGCGAGCGCCATGGGTGCGGGTCTTGCTTCGCCGGTGTGACGGTGAGGTCGCTGACGCGCGCGGCGGAGTGGCAGCTAAGGACGTCTGTTGGAGCGCGCAGGATTTGCAGGATGCCACGACGGTTTTGATGTTAAATCGTGGCGTTGCGGCGCGGGGCAGCCACAAGATGTGGGCTGGGAAATCCTGGGGTGGTAGGATGGATAGAGCGCTGGCCAATGGGGAGCTGGTGCCATCGGATTCTGCTGCGCCGGTGGACGCCGCGTGGACAATATCCTGGGCTTTGATGCTCCTTGTGATCTGTGGGGACTGCCTGCCAATCGGACCGTGTCGTAGGATCTCCGTGGTGAATAGTGAAAGAAGATCCGATCCATCCATCCACGGGCGTTATAATTGCCAAGGAGTCGTTTCGCACACGATGACGGTCACCTTTGGAGATGGTATGACATACCGCACATATAATGCAACTTTTTTTAGACACATAGAACGCAATATGGTACTGTTTTCTACCATCAAAATATGCTTCATCGTGCGAACCGATCTGTGGTTAAATGATTAAAAGAACAGTGGCATCTTCAACACACCAGAGTTCAAGTCCTATGTTAAAAACATATTCTTCATCGTTTCCAAGAGATATGCATTAGATCATCAAGGCGCTTAACACAAGCTCACACATGTGTGTTGCCATCCAACATAACATGTTGGATTTCTTTTTCCTCTTTTTTTTCAACGGAAGACCTTACGCCTAGCTAACCTTTTATTTAGCGCAAAATGCATATAATTTGATTTAGAGTAAATTTCAGTTTTGTGCAGAATGCATATAACTAGATTTAGAGAGAATCTTAGTTATTACCTTCTGTTTTGACCTTTTAACGCTAGAATGTTTTTCATTCTAGATTGCCATATTTAGTGAAAGTGTTGATAGTTTTTACACAGTTAAAATTTTTGGAGTGATCCTTTAGGTTTTTGTGTGTGTGTGTCAGTCGATAGAGCAAGCTGCTAGTTCTTTTTGTCATTGAGAAACACCTGCAATTTTATTTATACTCTTCTCGCATTATTTATACTTGTTAACCGTTGCAGGTACAATACTTTGGATACAAGACCCAAGGAATTACATGTTGGGGAACGCAGTATTTTAAAATTTTCATACGATCATGCAAGATCTATCTAGGAGAAGCATAGCAACGAGCGGGAAGAGTGTGTCCAGGTACCCTTATAGACCGAAAGCGGAAGCGTTTACTAACGCGGTTGATGTAGTCGTACGTCTTCGCGATCCAACCGATCCAAGCACTGAACGTACGACACCTTCGTGTTCAGCACACGTTCAGCTCGATGACGTCCCTCGATCTCTTGATCCAGTTGAGGACGAGGGAGAGTTCCGTCAGCACGACGGCATGGCGACGGTGATGATGAAGTTACCGGCGCAGGGCTTCGCCTAAGCACTACGACGATATGACCGAGGTGTGTAACTGTGGAGGGGGGCACCGCACACGGCTAAGACAAATCTTGGAGTGCTTTTGGGGTGCCCCCTGTCCACGTATATAAAGGAGGGAGGGAGAGAGGCCGGCCCTCCTAGGGGCGCACCAAGTGTAGGGAGTCCTACTAGGACTCCCAAGTCCTAGTAGGATTCCCTTTCCTTTTCGGAGTAGGAAAGAAGGAAATGAGGGAGAGGGAGAAGGAAAGGGGCGGGGGGCGCCCCCACCCCTTGTCCAATTCGGTTTGGGTGGGGGGGGCACCTTGTGGCCCTTCTTTCCTCTCTCCACTAAAGCCCAATAAGGCCCATTAACTTCCCCCGGCGAATTCCCGTAACTCTCCGGTACTCCGAAAAATACCCGAATCACTCGGAACCTTTCCGATGTCCGAATATAGCCTTCCAATATATCGATCTTTACCTCTTGGCCATTTTGAGTCTCCTCGTCATGTCTGTGATCTCATCTGAAACTCCGAACAAACTTCGGTCATCAAATCACATAACTCATAATACAAATCGTCATCGAACGTTAAGCGTGCGGACCCTACGGGTTCGAGAACTATGTAGACATGACCGAGACATATCTTCGGTCAATAACCAATAGCGGAACCTGGATGCTCATATTGGCACCTACATATCCTACGAAGATCTTTATCGGTCAAACCGCATAACAACATACGTCGTTCCCTTTGTCATCGGTATGTTACTTGCCCAAGATTCGATTGTCGGTATCCTCATACTGTAACACCCCGGATGTAACTTTCCTAATATGTATTCTAACTCTTGCCGTTTCCGGTCTTAAGTTATTTTATTTTCTCGGGTTCGGGTTTTTGTCTCCGTGTGTTGTTGTCGTTGTCATGCATCTCATATCATGTCATCATGTGCATTGCATTTGCATACGTGTTCATCTCATGCATTCGAGCATTTTCCCCGTTGTCCATTTTGCATTCCGGCGCTTCGTTCTCCTCCGGTGGTCATTTCTACCTTTCTTTCGTGTGTGGGGATTAAACATTTCCGGATTGGACCAAGACTTGCCAAGCGGCCTTGGTTTACTACCGGTAGACCGCCTGTCAAGTTTCGTACCATTTGAACTTCGTTTGATACTCCAACGGTAAACCGAGGGCCTGAAAAGGCCTCATGTGTGTTGCAGCCCAACAACCCACCAAAACCTTCTCCATCACCTAGAGCGTTCGATCACGATCGCGTGGCCGAAAACCGCACCTCATTTGGACTCTCCTAGCTCCCTCTACCTCTATATAAAGACCCCTCCCGAAATCCGCGGATCTCCTCTCTCCCTAACCCTAAAAATCCCCTCGCGCCGCCGCCGGACACGTCCGTCCTGGGCGGACGAAGTCGCGCCACCGCCCCGCACCAGTGGCGTAGCACCACGTGGCGCCTCAACGCCCCCGCGCCGCCGGCCCGGGCAGGCCCATCGCCGGCCCCCGAGGCCCGCGCGCTAGCGCCGCCCACCCGGCTCGCCCCGCCGCCTTGCTCCTCCTCGCCGGTGCCCGGAGCCCGCGCCGGCCACCGCCTCCTCGCCGTGGTCGCCGCTCCGCCGCCGTGCTCCGCCTCGCCGCCCGCCGCCACCTAGTCGCCGGTCGCCGCGCCGCATCGCGTGGTCGCCATCACCGGCTCCGGCCTCCTCCTCCCTCCTCGGCGTCCGCGCCGCCCCGGCAAGTCCGGCGCCGTCCCGAAGCTCCGGTGAACAGTTCCGGCCAACATCATATTCCGTGCGGCTAGATCTAGATCCAGATCTCAGGGTTGACTTTTGCCCCGAAACCCTAATTATTTGCTCCTGTTCATCGCATCGTAACTTTGCATCCGTAGCTCCATTTTGGGCATATAGCATATCAAAATGTTCGTCTCAGAGAGTACATCATTTCATTCCATTGCATCATTTTCATTTGAGTTCATCTTGATGCCCGAAATGCTGTTAGAAGAGTGCTACTTGAGATAATTGTCAGATCTGCTACTCCATTTAGATATTTGTTATTTTTGCCATGATTAATGTGTGCAAGATATGCCCATGAGCTCTACATATGTTTTGCTAAGGGATTTGCCATCTTTCCAGAGGTGCAACCCATGTATTTTTGTGATGTGTGTGGTGACTAGCACAAGCTTGCAAAGTGAGGCACTTGGTAATTCTGATTTCAGGGACTTAGTGTTTCCACTAAGTCCTTGACCTGTTTATCTCATATGGCCATATGTTCATGTTGTTTCCTAGTGATCCGTGCCTCTTTTGAGGATGATCACTAAGGATGTTTTGTTAATCTTGTAATGCTCTATACATCCATGTCTTTGTTTGCAATTATGGAGCACCCTAGCTTGAGTCAATCGAGCTCTACTTTTACTACTTCGTGAATCTGGACAGATTGTCTACTTGTTAGCGATTTTGCCAAGGATGTTGTAGTTGATCCGTGCATGCTATGCTATTGTTCTTGCCATGTCTAGCTTGCATTTTGTGTAGTCTTGATGGATGTATGCTTAGCTTGTCATGACTTGCCCCGTAGTGAGTGCATCGAGCTCGTAAACATGACTACTTGATATCTGTTTCAGCATGCTCCAGTTTTCACTAAGTCTGAGAACTGATTATGTTTTTGCCATGTTCACATGCTTGCAATTGTATTTTCTGATCCCTTTTGGCTCAAGGTCACTAAGGGACTTTTGTTAAGATCTTTGAGTAGCTCCATGCCATGCTTTACTTTGCCATGTTCAGGTCCTGTAGCATATAGTTTTGTTGCTCTAAAGTGTGCTACCTAATCTGAAATTCCAGACAAGTGTTAATTTCACTGTCTGAAATCTGTTTGCCATATGCATTTTTTGCCATGCTTGTTTGAACCTGTTAATGGATGAATTGGCCGTAGCTCAGTGCTAGACTTTTGTTAAGCATCATGAATGCATCCCTGACATGTATTTTTTTGTCATGTTTGGGTGCTGTAGGTTGTTCATCTCATTGCATTTAGATGGCTACTTGTTGTAAATCGCAGACCGGTGTCATATTTGAATTGCTTGCCATTTCCAAACCGTAACTCCGATTCCGGCGTTCTTTATATCGTTTTCAAGCGATTTCATCTCATCTTTCCAGTGGCACACTTGGATTCCCGTGTTGAGGCCAGGTTCATGCATCCCTTGTCAAATCTTGCATATGCATCCCGCATCGCATCCCGCATAGCATACCATCCTTGCATCATATTGTTTGATCCTTGCACGTGGTTGATTGTGTCCTTGTTTCTTGTTTGTCTTGTTTGGGTAGAGCCGGGAGACGAGTTCGCTAACGAGGAGCCCGTTGAGTTTGATTTCGAGGATCCAGTCAACTCTGACCACTTTTCAGGCAAGATGATCATACCCTCGAAATCACTACTATCTTTGCTTTGCTAGATGCTCGCTATTTTGCTATGCCAATGCTACGATGCCTACCACTTGCTTTCAAGCCTCCCAAATTGCCATGTCGAACCTCTAACCCACCATGTCCTAGCAAACCGTTGATTGGCTATGTTACCGCTTTGCTCAGCCCCTCTTATAGCGTTGCTAGTTGCAGGTGAAGATTGAAGACCGTTCCTTGTTAGAACATTTATTTACTTGTTGGGATATCATTATATTATCTTGTTATCTTAATGCATCTATACACTTGGTAAAGGGTGGAAGGCTCGGCCTCTCGCCTAGTGTTTTGTTCCACTCTTGCCGCCCTAGTTTCCGTCATATCGGTGTTATGTTCCCGGATTTTTGCGTTCCTTACGCGGTTGGGTTATAATGGGAACCCCTTGATAGTTCGCCTTGATTAAAGCTTTTCCAGCAATGCCCAACCTTGGTTTTACCATTTGCCACCTAGCCTCTTTTTCCCTTGGGTTTCCGGAGCCCGAGGGTCATCTTATTTTAACCCCCCCCCCCCGGGCCAGTGCTCCTCTGAGTGTTGGTCCACCTGTCAGCTGCCGGTGGCCACCAGGGGCAACTCTGGGCTGGCCTACCCGTACCTAGGACAATCTGAGTGTGCCCTGAGAAAGATATATGTGCAGCTCCTATCGGGATTTGTCGGCACATTCGGGCGGTGTTGCTGGATTAGTTTTAACCTGTCGAAGTGTCTTGAAGAACCGAGATACCGAGTCTGATCGGAACGTCTCGGGAGGAGGTCTATTCCTTCGTTGATAGTGAGAGCTTGTCATGGCTAAGTTGGGACTCCCCTGCAGGGATTTGAACTTTCGAAAGCCGTGCCCGTGGTTATGGGAAGATGGGAATTTGTTAATGTCCGGTTGTAGATAACTTGAACCTTAAATTAATTAAAATGAATCAACTGAGTGTGTTACCGTGATGGCCTCTTCTCGGCGGAGTCCGGGAAGTGGACACGGTGTTGGAGTAATGTTTGCGCAGGTTGCCCTCTAGTTTCTCGCTCACGCTTTGCCTCCTCTTCTCGCTCTCTTTTGCGAACAGGATAGCCACCATTTTTGCTAGTCGCTTGCTGAAGCTCCACATATTTACCTTGCCTTACCTATAAGCTTAAATAGTCTTGATCGCGAGGGTGCGAGATTGCTGAGTCCCTGTGGCTCACAGATTACTATTAAACCAGATGCAGGGCCTGATGATTCCGCTCCAGGTGACGCGCTTGAGCTCAAGTGGGAGTTCGACGAGGACTCTCAACGTTACTACGTGTCTTTCCCTGATGATCAGTAGTGGTGCCCAGTTGGGGGTGATCGAGACCGTGTCGCTTGTTGGGTTATCTTTTATTTTGGCGCCGTAGTCGGGACATGAGTGTTTGGATGATGTAATATTATTTATGTACTTGATTGACGTGGCGAGTGTAAGCCAACTATGTTATCTCCCCTTTTATTATCTATATATCACATGGGATGTTGTGATGATTGCCTAACTTGCGACATTGCTTTCAATGCGGTTATGCCTCTAAGTTGTGCCTCGACACGTGGGAGATATAGCCGCATCGAGGGCGTTACAAGTTGGTAATCAGAGCCTTCCCCGACCTTAGGAGCCCCATTGCTTGATCATTATTAGCGGCCGAGTTGTGTCTAGAAAAATGTTTTGAGTCATTTAGGAATTATATATCGGAGAGTTTAGGAATTCTTTTTTACTTCCCAGTCTCCTCATCGCTCTGGTAAGGCATCCTGACGCAGAGTTTTGACTCTTCTCTTCTCAAATTTCACTAAAAAAAATTTAGGATCACGCGGGTATCTTGGAATCGTTCCGATGGTTTTATGATGAGAACATTGTCTTGGTGCCTCCTGTCAGGGGTTTTGTGGAAGTGTCCCGGGGAGTTGAGCTCTGAGGTGTTGTCGTCATAATTTTATCGTTGCAGTTCTGGAATACCTGAGTTTAGTACGCCGACATCGAAAATCTCTTTTATGCAGTTCGTTGGTGAGATAACCTCGACGCCACCCAATACTGGGGCGGGAGTTCGGGAGTATCGCCATAACTTGTATAACGGATGCTTTTTGAAGGTTGAGGTAGATGGTTTCCGAAGTTTTTCTCGGTTATGTGTTGAAGGATGGATACAGCTGGATGTAGGATTTGCTAGATTTGGGTGAGATATTATGCTTCCCCTGTATCCCCAACACCTGATTGCATAACTGGAAAGGTTCGGGAGTTTCATAGGTGGGAATTCTTGTAGCTCTAGTTCTTCTTCCACGGATATTTGGTTTGAGATTGGGATTTCTTATCGAGTATTCGTTCTTGATCCGTACCTTGTTGATTTATTTCTCTACCTAAATTCTAAGTGGCTTCTCAATTTATGGATATGTGACCATTTCAAGAGGAATGCATTCGTTCATTTTGTTCGGATGTGAAGACTATATGTTGCAATTTTCATTCCATTGGATTCAGCTCCATTTATCTGTCAATGTGCTAACAGTGGTCAACCTCTTCAGGATGGCTCCCGCTAAGAGCACCAATCAGAATCAGAATCAAGATCCGCCACCACCTCCACCTCCTCCGGAGGCATGGCAAGCTGTGATGGCCGCAACCAATGCAAACACACAGTTGATCATGCAAATTCTCCAAGAGCGCAATCAAGGCAACCAAGGGAACCAAGGCAACAATCAGAATCACTTTGCTACACTCAACCAGTTCCTTGCTAACGGGCCAAAGACTTTCAGCAATTGTGTTGAGGCAACCGATGCTGACGATTGGCTCGTGGATCTGTGCAAGCATTTCGAGTGCAGTAACGTTAGGCCTGAGGATGTTGTCAAGTTCGCTTCCTTCAAACTCAAAGATCAAGCTGCAGAATGGTTCCAGAAGTACAAGGATTCCAGAGGTGGACGTGTTATTACCTGGGATGAATTCCGTCAAGATTTCAGAGCTCATCATATTCCTCAGAGCGTGGTTGAAAGCAAGCGTGAGGAATTCCGCAACCTGAAGCAAGGCTCTTTGTCTGTCTATGACTACAACAAGTTGTTCCAGAAGCTCGCCCGCTTTGCCAAGCAGGACATCCCTGATGAGAAGAGCATGATATACCAGTTCAGGGGTGGTCTCAGAGAATAAATTCAGCTAGCTCTTGTTCTCTTTGAGCCCTTGAGATACGATGAGTTCTACAATATGGCATTGAAGCAAGAGGCCGCTCAATTGAGGTGTGATGCTTCCAAGAAGCGAGTCAGAGATGCTACTCCTTCTTCCTCTACTCAAGTGGCCAAGCAGTAGAAGTATTGGCTTCCTCCTCCTCCGTTCCGTCAGCCGTATCAGCAGAAGAGCAAAGGTGGCAGTGGATCTTCCCACCCACCCAACCCTGGCTTTCAGAACAAGACTTCGTCTCAAGCTCCAAGATCGAGTGCTCCGTATCACCGTCCGCTTTCAGAGGTCACGTGCAACAAGTGCCAACAGAAGGGTCAGTATGCCAACAAGTGTCTCAACCAGAGGCGTCTTCCTCCTGCTCCTCCTGTGAGATCGGCAAGTACAGCTGTGGTCAAGCATAACCCCAAGCACGCCAAGGTCAACTTGATGAATGCAGCTCAGGCAGAGGATTCGTCAGATGTCATCATGGGTAACCTTCCTGTTAATGATATTCCAGCTAAAGTTCTTTTTGACACTGGTGCATCACATTGTTTCATCTCGAGACCGTTTACATCTAGGCATGAATTAGTTTCGCAAGTTTTTCCTAGTCCATTAGCAGTTGTCTCTCCCGGTAAGCGCGTGCATGCTAACTCCATCGTTCCGGATGTTACTATCACCTTGGGTGACTACAAGTTTCTGGCTTCTCCAACGGTTCTTGGTGACTCGGATATTGATCTTATTCTCGGAATGGATTGGCTTTCTAAGCACAAGGCACATCTTGACTGTGCAGCCAAGCAGATTCAATTGAATCATTCGTCTGAGGATGTAATTGTCTTTGCCGCTCGTGATGATACCATCCGTCTATTTTCTCTCAATGAGAAGGGTGAACTGGATGCTATCTCACAAATTCCAGTCGTTTGCGAATATCAAGACGTCTTTCCAGAAGAGCTTCCAGGAATGCCTCCGCACCGGCCAGTTGAATTCGTCATCGATCTTGAGCCTGGCACGGAACCAGTGTGCAAGCGTCCTTACAAGCTCGGACCTGAAGAGTTGAAGGAGCTGAAGAAGCAACTCGATATTCAAGAGAGAATGGGTCTCATCTGGCCTAGCTCTTCTCCGTGGGGTTGTGGTGTTCTTTTTGTGAAGAAGAAGGATGGAACGGACCGACTTTGTGTTGATTACCGTCCATTGAACAAGAAGACCATCAAGAACAAATACCCACTTCCCAACATCAACGAGCTGTTCGAACAACTCAAAGGTGCCAAAGTATTTTCCAAGCTTGATCTCCGTATGGGTTATCATTAGATTCGAATCCGTGAGCAAGATATTCCCAAGACGGCCTTCAGGACAAGCTATGGTTCATATGAATACAATGTCATGTCTTTTGGCCTCGTCAACGCTCCTCCGACGTTCTCTCGCATGATGAACTTCATCTTCAACGCCTACACCAATGACTTCGTTTTGGTCTATCTCGACGACATTCTGGTTTTCTCGAAGAACAAGGAAGATCATGCCAAGCACTTGCGTTTGGTACTTGATAAGCTGAGGGAACACAAGTTCTATGCCAAGTTCTCCAAGTGCAAATTTTGGCTCGATGAGGTTCTTTATCTTGGTCATATCATCTCTGCCAAGGGCATTGCGGTGAATCCTGAGAAGGTGTCTGCAATTGTGAATTGGGAACCTCCTCAGAACGTGAAGCAACTCCGTAGCTTCCTCGGTTTCGCAAGCTATTGCCGAAGATTCGTTGAAAACTTTTCTAAGATCGCGAAGCCTCTCTCAAATCTTCTCCAGAAGCATGTCAAGTACGTTTGGTCTCCGGAGTGTGACATTGCTTTCAACACTTTGAAAGAGAAATTGATCACTGCTCCAGTTCTGACTCCGCCTGATGAATCCAAGCCATACGAGGTCTTTTGTGATGCCTCTCTCCAAGGTCTTGGCGCAGTATTGATGCAAGAGAAGAAAGTTGTTGCTTATACCTCTCGCCAATTGAAGCCCAATGAGAAGAACTACCCCACTCATGATCTCGAGTTGGCGGCAGTTGTGCATGCTCTTTTGACTTGGAGACATCTCTTATTGGGAAGAAAAGTGGACATTTTCACTGATCACAAGAGTCTCAAGTACATCTTCACTCAGCCTAATCTCAACCTCAGGCAAACTCGATGGGTCAAAATGATTCAAGAGTATAATCTGAGTATCGAGTATACTCTAGGCAAGGCCAATGTGATTGCTGACGCATTGAGCAGGAAAGCTTATTGCAACAGCCTGATTCTCAAGCCTTATCAACCCGAGCTTTGTGAAGCTTTCCGCAAACTTAATCTGCAAGTTGTTCCTCAAGGTTTCCTCGCCAACCTTCAAGTCTCTCCTACCTTGGAAGACCAGATTCGCCAAGCTCAGCTTCTTGATGCTATGGTGAAAAAGGTGAAGATTGGGATTGCCAGGAGTCAACCCAAGTACAAGTGCTACCGCCTTGATGACAAGGATACTCTCTTCTTCGAGGATCATATTGTTGTACCCAAAGGTGACCTCCGTAAAGTGATCATGAACGAGGCTCACAATTCTCTCCTCTCCATCCACCCTGGGAGCACGAAGATGTATCAGGACCTCAAGCAGGCTTATTGGTGGACTCGAATGAAGCGAGAGATTGCTCAATTCGTGAACGAGTGTGATGTCTGCAGAAGAGTGAAGGCAGAACACCAAAGGCCAGCTGGTCTCCTCCAACCTCTTGCCATTCCAGAATGGAAGTTTGACCACATTGAGATGGACTTCGTGACTGGGTTTCCAAAGTCCAAGCGTGGCAATGATGCTATATTCGTTGTCATCGACAAACTCATCAAAGTGGCTCATTTTCTGCCTATCAAAGAGTCAATCACTGCAGCTCAATTGGCGGAACTCTATACCTCTCGAATTGTCTCTCTGCATGGTATTCCACAAGTGATCTCTTCAGACCGTGGCAGCATCTTTACCTCCAAGTTTTGGGATTCTTTTCAGAAGGCCATGGGCACCAACATCCGCTTCAGCACAGCTTTCCATCCTCAAACTAGCGGCCAAGTCGAGCGTATCAATCAGATTCTTGAAGATATGCTCAGGGCTTGTGTGATCTCCTTCGGCATGAAGTGGGAGGATTGTCTTCCTTATGCTGAATTCTCCTACAACAACAGTTTTCAAGCAAGTTCAGGCAAGGCCCCATTTGAAATTCTGTATGGCAGGAAGTGTCTACCCCTCTCAACTGGTCTGAAACCAGTGAATGTCAGCTTTTGGGAAATGACTTAATCACAGAGGCAGAAGAAATGTGCAAAGTTATTCGAGATAACCTCAAAGCAGACCAATCCCGTCAGAAGAGCTACTATGATAGTAAGCACCGTGATTTGGCTTTCGAGATCGGAGATCATGTTTACCTCCGCGTCTCTCCTATGAAAGGTACTCGTCACTTCGGTATCAAAGGGAAGCTTGCCCCCAGATACGTGGGACCTTTCAAGATTGTCAGCAAGAGAGGCGATCTCGCCTATGAACTCGAGCTTCCTTCAAACTTTGCAAATGTTCATGATGTGTTCCATGTCTCTCAGCTCCGAAAGTGCTTCAAGACTCCTGACCGTACCGTCAACTTCAAGGACATTGAACTCCAAGAAGATCTCTCCTATCGTGAGCACCCCGTTGCTATTCTTGAAGAGACCGAACGCAAGACTCGCAATAAGTCAATCAAATTCCTCAAAGTCAAGTGGTCACACCACTCCGACCGTGAAGCTACCTGGGAACGCGAGGATCACCTCCGTTCTAAATACCCAACGTTCTTTCAGTCCTAGATCTCGGGATGAGATCCTTTCGTAGTGGTGGAGTGTTGTAACACCCCGGATGTAACTTTCCCAATATGTATTCCAACTCTTGCCGTTTCCGGCCTTAAGTTATTTTATTTTCTCGGGTTCGGGTTTTTGTCTCCGTGTGTTGTTGTCGTTCTCATGCATCTCATATCATGTCATCATGTGCATTGCATTTGCATGCGTGTTCATCTCATGCATTCGAGCATTTTCCCCGTTGTCCGTTTTGCATTCCGGCGCTTCGTTCTCCTCCGGTGGTCATTTCTACCTTTCTTTCGTGTGTGGGGATTAAACATTTCCGGATTGGACCGAGACTTGCCAAGCGGCCTTGGTTTACTACCGGTAGACCGCCTGTCAAGTTTCGTACCATTTGGACTTCGTTTGATACTCCAACGGTAAACCGAGGGACCGAAAAGGCCTCGTGTGTGTTGCAGCCCAACACCCCTCCAATTTGGCCCAAAACCTTCTCCATCACCTAGAGCGTTCGATCACGATCGCGTGGCCGAAAACCGCACCTCATTTGGACTCTCCTAGCTCCCTCTACCTCTATATAAAGACCCCTCCCGAAATCCGCGGATCTCCTCTCTCCCTAACCCTAAAAATCCCCTCGCGCCGCCGCCGGACACGTCCGTCCTGGGCGGACGAAGTCGCGCCACCGCCCCGCACCAGTGGCGTAGCACCACGTGGCGCCTCAACGCCCCCGCGCCGCCGGCCCGGGCAGGCCCATCGCCGGCCCCCGAGGCCCGCGCGCTAGCGCCGCCCACCCGGCTCGCCCCGCCGCCTTGCTCCTCCTCGCCGGTGCCCGGAGCCCGCGCCGGCCACCGCCTCCTCGCCGTGGTCGCCGCTCCGCCGCCGTGCTCCGCCTCGCCGCCCGCCGCCACCTAGTCGCCGGTCGCCGCGCCGCATCGCGTGGTCGCCATCACCGGCTCCGGCCTCCTCCTCCCTCCTCGGCGTCCGCGCCGCCCCGGCAAGTCCGGCGCCGTCCCGAAGCTCCGGTGAACAGTTCCGGCCAACATCGTATTCCGTGCGGCTAGATCTAGATCCAGATCTCAGTGTTGACTTTTGCCCCGAAACCCTAATTATTTGCTCCTGTTCATCGCATCGTAACTTTGCATCCGTAGCTCCGTTTTGGGCATATAGCATATCAAAATGTTCGTCTCAGAGAGTACATCATTTCATTCCATTGCATCATTTTCATTTGAGTTCATCTTGATGCCCGAAATGCTGTTAGAAGAGTGCTACTTGAGATAATTGTCAGATCTGCTACTCCATTTAGATATTTGTTATTTTTGCCATGATTAATGTGTGCAAGATATGCCCATGAGCTCTACATATGTTTTGCTAAGGGATTTGCCATCTTTCCAGAGGTGCAACCCATGTATTTTTGTGATGTGTGTGGTGACTAGCACAAGCTTGCAAAGTGAGGCACTTGGTAATTCTGATTTCAGGGACTTAGTGTTTCCACTAAGTCCTTGACCTGTTTATCTCATATGGCCATATGTTCATGTTGTTTCCTAGTGATCCGTGCCTCTTTTGAGGATGATCACTAAGGATGTTTTGTTAATCTTGTAATGCTCTATACATCCATGTCTTTGTTTGCAATTATGGAGCACCCTAGCTTGAGTCAATCGAGCTCTACTTTTACTACTTCGTGAATCTGGACAGATTGTCTACTTGTTAGCGATTTTGCCAAGGATGTTGTAGTTGATCCGTGCATGCTATGCTATTGTTCTTGCCATGTCTAGCTTGCATTTTGTGTAGTCTTGATGGATGTATGCTTAGCTTGTCATGACTTGCCCCGTAGTGAGTGCATCGAGCTCGTAAACATGACTACTTGATATCTGTTTCAGCATGCTCCAGTTTTCACTAAGTCTGAGAACTGATTATGTTTTTGCCATGTTCACATGCTTGCAATTGTATTTTCTGATCCCTTTTGGCTCAAGGTCACTAAGGGACTTTTGTTAAGATCTTTGAGTAGCTCCATGCCATGCTTTACTTTGCCATGTTCAGGTCCTGTAGCATATAGTTTTGTTGCTCTAAAGTGTGCTACCTAATCTGAAATTCCAGACAAGTGTTAATTTCACTGTCTGAAATCTGTTTGCCATATGCATTTTTTGCCATGCTTGTTTGAACCTGTTAATGGATGAATTGGCCGTAGCTCAGTGCTAGACTTTTGTTAAGCATCATGAATGCATCCCTGACATGTATTTTTTTGTCATGTTTGGGTGCTGTAGTTTGTTCATCTCATTGCATTTAGATGGCTACTTGTTGTAAATCGCAGACCGGTGTCATATTTGAATTGCTTGCCATTTCCAAACCGTAACTCCGATTCCGGCGTTCTTTATATCGTTTTCAAGCGATTTCATCTCATCTTTCCAGTGGCACACTTGGATTCCCGTGTTGAGGCCAGGTTCATGCATCCCTTGTCAAATCTTGCATATGCATCCCGCATCGCATCCCGCATAGCATACCATCCTTGCATCATATTGTTTGATCCTTGCACGTGGTTGATTGTGTCCTTGTTTCTTGTTTGTCTTGTTTGGGTAGAGCCGGGAGACGAGTTCGCTAACGAGGAGCCCGTTGAGTTTGATTTCGAGGATCCAGTCAACTCTGACCACTTTGCAGGCAAGATGATCATACCCTCGAAATCACTACTATCTTTGCTTTGCTAGATGCTCGCTCTTTTGCTATGCCAATGCTACGATGCCTACCACTTGCTTTCAAGCCTCCCAAATTGCCATGTCAAACCTCTAACCCACCATGTCCTAGCAAACCGTTGATTGGCTATGTTACCGCTTTGCTCAGCCCCTCTTATAGTGTTGCTAGTTGCAGGTGAAGATTGAAGACCGTTCCTTGTTGGAACATTTATTTACTTGTTGGGATATCATTATATTATCTTGTTATCTTAATGCATCTATACACTTGGTAAAGGGTGGAAGGCTCGGCCTCTCGCCTAGTGTTTTGTTCCACTCTTGCCGCCCTAGTTTCCGTCATATCGGTGTTATGTTCCCGGATTTTTGCGTTCCTTACGCAGTTGGGTTATAATGGGAACCCCTTGATAGTTCGCCTTGATTAAAGATTTTCCAGCAATGCCCAACCTTGGTTTTACCATTTGCCACCTAGCCTCTTTTTCCCTTGGGTTTCCGGAGCCCGAGGGTCATCTTATTTTAAACCCCCCCCCCCCGGGCCAGTGCTCCTCTGAGTGTTGGTCCACCTGTCAGCTGTCGGTGGCCACCAGGGGCAACTCTGGGATGGCCTACCCGTACCTAGGACAATCTGAGTGTGCCCTGAGAAAGAGATATGTGTAGCTCCTATCGGGATTTGTCGGCACATTCGGGCGGTGTTGCTAGATTAGTTTTAACCTGTCGAAGTGTCTTGAAGAACCGAGATACCGAGTCTGATCGGAACGTCTCGGGAGGAGGTCTATTCCTTCGTTGACCGTGAGAGCTTGTCATGGGCTAAGTTGGGACTCCCCTGCAGGGATTTGAGCTTTCGAAAGTCGTGCCCGCGGTTATGGGCAGATGGGATTTTGTTAATGTCCGGTTGTAGATAACTTGAACCTTAAATTAATTAAAATGAATCAACTGAGTGTGTTACCGTGATGGCCTCTTCTTGGCGGAGTCCGGGAAGTGGACACGGTGATGGAGTAATGTTTGCGCAGGTTGCCCTCTAGTTTCTCGCTCGCGCTTTGCCTCCTCTTCTCGCTCTCTTTTGCGAACAGGATAGCCACCATTTTTGCTAGTCGCTTGCTGCAGCTCCACATATTTACCTTGCCTTACCTATAAGTTTAAATAGTATTGATCGCGAGGGTGCGAGATTACTGAGTCCCTATGGCTCACAGATTACTATTAAACCAGATGCAGGGCCTGATGATTCTGCTCCAGGTGACGCGCTTGAGCTCAAGTGGGAGTTCGACGAGGACTCTCAACGTTATTACATGTCTTTCCCTGATGATCAGTAGTGGTGCCCAGTTGGGGGTGATCGGGACCGTGTCGCTTGTTGGGTTATCTTTTATTTTGGCGCCGTAGTCAGGACATGAGTGTTTGGATGACGTAATGTTATTTATGTACTTGATTGATGTGGCGAGTGTAAGCCAACTATGTTATCTCCCCTTTTATTATCTATATATCACATGGGATGTTGTGATGATTGCCTAACTTGCGACATTGCTTTCAATGCGGTTATGCCTCTAAGTCGTGCCTCGACACGTGGGAGATATAGCCGCATCGAGGGCGTTACACATACCTAGTTCAATCTCGTTACCGGCAAGTCTCTTTACTCGTTCCGTAGTGCGTCATCCCGCAACTAACTCATTAGTCACATTGCTTGCAAGGCTTATAGTGATGAGCATTACCGAGAGGGCCCAAAGATACCTCTCCGATACACGGAGTGACAAATCCTAATCTCGATCTTTGCCAACTCAACAAACACCTTTGGAGACACCTATAGAGCATCTTTATAATCACCCGGTTATGTTGTGACATTTGATAGCACACAAGGTGTTCCTTCGGTATTCGGGAGTTGCATAATCTCATAGTCAGAGGAACATGTATAAGTCATGAAGAAAGCAATAGCAATAAAACTAAATGATCATAATGTTAAGCTAACGGATGGGTCTTGTTCATCACATCATTCTCCTAATGATGTGATCCTGTTCATCAAATGACAACACATGTCTATGGTCAGGAAACTTAACCATCTTTGATTGACGAGCTAGTCAAGTAGAGGCTTACTAGGGACACTCTGTTTTGTCGATGTATTCACACATGTACTAAGTTTCTGGTTAATACAATTCTAGCATGAATAATAAAGATTTATCATGATATAAGGAAATATAAATAACAACTTTATTATTGCCTCTAGGGCATATTTCCTTCAGTCTCTCACTTGCACTAGAGTTAATAATCTAGTTCACATCGTCATGTGATTTAACACCAATAGTTCACATCTTTATGTGATTAGTTCACATAGCCATGTGACTAATACCCAAAGGGTTTTGCTAGAGTCAATAATCTAGTTCACATCACCATGTGATTAACACCCAGAGAGTACTAAGGTGTGATCATGTTTTTCTTGTGAGAGAAGCTTAGTCATTGGGTCACATTCAGAGCTGTATGTATTTTGCAAATTTTATATGTCTACAATGTTCTGCATGGAGCTACTCTAGATAATTGCTCCCACTTTCAATATGTATCCAGATTGACTCAGAGTCATCCAGATCGGTGTAAAAGCTTGCATTGACGTAACTCTTTACGACGAACTCTTTATCACCTCCATAACCGAGAAATATCTCCTTAGTCTTCTAAGGATAATTTTGACCGCTGTCCAATGATCCACACCTGGATCAATACCATACTGATACGTCTGCAATCTATAATTTTTGATTGCTCCATGCTATTATATTATCTATTTTGGATGTCAATGGGATTTATTTTACACTTTAATATCATTTTTGGGACTAACCTACTAACCGGAGGCCCAGCCCAAATTGTTGTTTTTTTTGCCTATTTTAGGGTTTTGCCGAAAAGGAATATCAAACGGAGTCCAAACGGAATGAAACCTTCGGGAACATGATTTTCTTAACAAACGTGATCTAGGAGACTTGGAGTGAGCATCAAGAAACAACCGAGGAGGGCACTGATACGTCTCCAACGTATCTATAATTTTTCATTGCTCCATGCTATATTATCTACTGTTTTGGACTATATTGGGCTTTATTTTCCACTTTTATATTATTTTTGGGACTAACCTATTAACCGGAGGCCCAGCCCAGAATTGATGTTTTTTGCCTATTTCAGTGTTTCGAAGAAACGGAATATCAAATGGAGTCGAAACGGAATGAAACCTTCGGGAACGTGATTTTGTCACCAAACGTGATCCAGGAGACTTGGACCCTACGCCGAAGCATCATAGAGGCGGTCACGAGGGTGGGGGGCGCCCCCCCTAGGGCGCGCCCCCTGCCTCGTGGGCCCCTCGGAGCTCCACCAACGTACTCCTTCCTCCTATATATACCTACGTACCCCCAAACGAACAGATACGGAGCCAAAAACCTAATTCCACCGCCACAACTTTCTGTATCCACGAGACCCCATCTTGGGGCCTGTTTCGGAGCTCCGCCGGAGAGGGCCGTCATCACGGAGGGCTTCTACATCATCATAGCCTCTCTGATGAAGTGTGAGTAGTTTACCTCAGACCTTCGGGTCCATAGTTAGTAGCTATATGGATTCTTCTCTCTTTTTGGATCTCAATACAAAGTTCTCCCCCTCTCTTGTGGAGATCTATTCGATGTAATCTTCTTTTTGCGGTGTGTTTGTTGAGACCGATGAATTGTGGGTTTATGATCAAGTCTATCTATGAATAATATTTGAATCTTCTTTGAAATCTTTTGTGTATGATTGGTTATCTTTGCAAGTCTCTTCGAATTATCCATTTGGTTTGGCCAACTAGATTGGTAGTTCTTGCCATGGGAGAAGTTCTTAGCTTTGGGTTCGATCTTGCGGTGTCCTTTCCTAGTGACAGAAGGGGCAGCAAGGCACGTATTGTATCGTTGCCATCGAGGATAACAAGATGGGGTTTATTTCATATTGCATGAATTTATCTCTCTACATCATGTCATCTTGCTTAAGGCGTTACTCTGTTTTTAACTTAATACTCTAGATGCATGCTGGATAGCGGTCGATGAGTGGAGTAATAGTAGTAGATGCAGAATCGTTTCGGTCTACTTGTCACGGACGTGATGCCTATATACATGATCATGCCTAGATATTCTCATAACTATGCTCAATTCTGTCAATTGCTCAACAGTAATTTGTTCACACACCGTAGAATACTTATGCTCTTGAGAGAAGCCACTAGTGAAACCTATGGCCCCCGGGTCTATTCTCATAATATCAATCTCCATCAGTTTGCCTTTACTTTTTACTTTGCATCTTTATACCAAAATACCAAAAGTATTATATCTATCAGATCTCACTCTCGCAAGTGACCGTGAAGGGATTGACAACCCCTAATCGCGTTGGTTGCGAGTAGCTATCGTTTTGTGCAGGTACGAGAGACTTGAGTGTGGCCTCCTACTGGATTGATACCTTGGTTCTCAAAAACTAAGGGAAATGCTTACGCTACTTTGTTGCATCATCCCTTCCTCTTCAGGGAAAACCAACGCAAGCTCAAGACTAGCATGAAGGATTTTTGGCGCCGTTGTCGGGGAGTCTATGCAAAAAGTCAACATACCAAGTACCCATCACAATCCCTATCTCTCGCATTACATTATTTGCCATTTGCCTCTCGTTTTCCTCTCCCCCACTTCACCCGTGCCGTTTTATTCGCCCTCTCTGGCCCGTTTGCTTTTTGTTTTCTCGTATGGTTGGAATAGTCATTTATTTATTACTAAACAGAGAACCTAAGATTTATGGATCCTCATCTGCTTGCTAATCTTTTTAAGAGATCTAGTTATGTTGAACCAATTGCTAGTGAGTTTTGTGCACTAGATTATCTTTATGAAGTTTTGCTTGAAATTCGTGAATCTGAAAATTGCAATGAAGTATGTTATGAAGTGATTCACGATAGATCTTTGAATAAAAAGCATGATTGCAATGATGTTATTATAAATTCTATTAATGACAATTGTGCTAATAATATGCAAAACCCTAAGCTTGGGGATGCTAGTTTTGTTATGTCCTCTACTTGTTGCAATGATCATGATTGGGGTGATTCTTCTTTTGATCTTGAAAATTTATTTAAACCCCATGATGAATATGAGATTGATTATAATGTTTGCAATAATATTGAAAGTGGGTTTGGAAGAATGTCCACATATTTAGAGAATGTTCAATCTTATGAAGTTTTTGATAAAAGTGCGTTTGGGAAGGTCATGACTTTAGTTAATGTTAATCCCACTATTTCAGAAAAGTGCCAACTTTGCATGCATGTGGATCATATTGAGAATATTTTATGTGATAGATATATTTTTGAATTTGCTTATGATCCTGCATGTAATTACTATGAGATAGGAAAATATGGTGGTAGAAATTTTCATGTTACTAAATTACCTCTCGTTATGTTGAGATTGCTATTGTTTCTTTCCTCTTCCTTGCATATGCTAGTTTTTTCTTGCCTTGATAATTTGTTTGCCTATAAGATGCCTATGCATATGAAGTATGTTAGACTTAGATGTGTTTGTCACATGCTTTATGATGCTCCTTTTGTGCTTCAATTCTTGTCTTTCATGTGAGCATCATTAAAATTATCAATGCCTAGCTATAAGGCTTTAAAGAAAAGCACTTGTTGGGAGACATCCCAATATTTTTACTTGCTGTTATTTAATAAATAATTTATTTAGCCTCTGTTTTGGTTGTGTTTTTGTGTTTAATTAGTGTTTGTGCCAAGTAGAACCGTTGGGAAGACTTGGGGAAAGTCTTGTTGAACTTGCTGTAAAAAACAGAAACTTTAGCGCTCATGAGAACTGCTGTAATTTTATTTGAAGAGTGTTATTTAGTTAATTCTTTTTGCATATGATTAATAGATAAATTCCTCACGTCCAGAAATTTATTTAGAATTTTTGGGGTTCCAGATCTTGCGCTAGCTACAGATTACTACAGACTGTTCTGTTTTTGACAGATTCTGTTTTTCGTGTGTTGTTTGCTTATTTTGATGAATCTATGGTTAGTAAAATAGTTTATAATCCATAGAGAAGTTGGAATACAGTAGGTTTAACACAAATATAAATAAATAATGAGTTAATTACAGTACCTTAAAGTGGTCTTTTGTTTTCTTTCGCTAACGGAGCTCACGAGTTTTCTACTTTAAGTTTTGTGTTGTGAAGTTTTCAAGTTTTGGGTGAAATCTTTTGATGGATTATGGAACAAGGAGTGGCAAGAGCCAAATCTTGGGGATGCCCATGGCACCCCCAAGATAATCCAAGGACACCAAAAATTCAAAGCTTGGGGATGCCCCGGAAGGCATCCCCTCTTTCGTCCACTTCCATCGGTAATTTACTTGGAGTTATATTTTTATTCACCAACATGATATGTGTTTTGCTTGGAGCGTCTTGTATTATTTGTGTCTTTGTGTCTTAGTATTCCACAATCATCCTTGCTGTACACACCTTTTGAGAGAGCCATACATGAATTAGAATTTGATAGAATACTCTATGTGCTTCACTTATATCTTTTTGAGCTAAGTAGTTTTTCTCTATGTACTTCACTTATATCTTTTTGAGATAAATTAGTTTTGCTCTATGTGCTTCACTTATATATTTTTGAGCTAAATTAGTTTTGCTCTATGTGCTTCACTTATATCTTTTGAGCGCTATAATTTTGCTCTATGTGCTTCACTTAGATCTTTTAGAGCACTGTGGTGGATTTGTTTTAAAGAAACTATTGATCTCTCATGCGTCACTTAAATTATTTTGAGAGTCCCTTAATAGCATGGTAATTTGCTTAATAATAATATGCTTGGTATTCAAGATTTGTGAAACTTTCTTTTGAGTGTGTTGAATACTAAGAAAAGATTGAAGCATGATAATTGTTTTGAGATATGGAGGTGATAATATTAAAGTCATGCTAGTTGAGTAGATGTGAATTTAAAGAATACTTGTGTTAAAGTTTGTGATTCCCGTAGCATGCACGTATGGTGAACCATTATGTGATGAAGTCGGAGCATGATTTATTTATTGATTGTCTTCCTTATGAGTGGCGGTCAGGGACGAGCAATGGTATTTTCCTACCAATCTATCCCCCTAGGAGCATGCGCGTAATACTTTGCTTTGATAACTTCTAGATTTTTGCAATAAGTATATGAGTTCTTTATGACTGATGTTGAGTCCATGGATTATATGCACTTTTTCCCATCCTTCCACCTTTGCTAGCCTCTCTAATACCGCGCACCCTTCGCCGGTATCATACACCTACCATATACCTTCCTCAAAATAGCCACCATACCTACCTATTATGGTATTTCCATAGCCATTCCGAGATATATTGCCATGCAACTTTCCACCGTTCCATTTATTATGACACACTCCATCATTGTCATATTGCATATCCCGGTACACCGCCGGAGGCATTCATATAGAGTCATATTTTGTTCTAAGTATCGAGTTGTAATTGTTAAGTTGTAAGAAAAATAAAAGTGTGATGATCATCATTATTAGAGCATTGTCCCAGTGAGGAAAGGATGATGGAGACTATGATTCCCCCACAAGTCGGGATGAGACTCCGGACGAAAAATAAATAAAAGAGGCCAAAGAAGCCCAAATAAAAAAAAGAGGCCATAAAAAAAGAAAGAAAAGGCCCAAATAAAAAAATATTAAAAAATGAGAGAAAAAGAGAGAAGGGACAATGTTACTATCCTTTTACCACACTTGTGCTTCAAAGTAGCACCATGATCTTCATAGTAGAGAGTCTCTCATGTTATCACTTTCATATACTAGTGGGAATTTTACATTATAGAACTTGGCTTGTATATTCCAATGATGGGCTTCCTCAAATTGCCCTAGGTCTTCATGAGCAAGCAAGTTGGATGCACACCCACTTAGTTTCTTTTTGAGCTTTCATATACTTATAGCTCTAGTGCATCCGTTGCATGGCAATCCCTACTCACTCACATTGATATCTATTGATGGGCATCTCCATAGCCCGTTGATACACCTAGTTGATGTGAGACTATGTTCTCCTTTTTGTCTTCTCCACAACCACCATTCTATTCCACCTATAGTGCTATATCCATGGCTCACGCTCATGTATTGCATGAAGATTGAAAAAGTTTTGAAAAAGTTAGAGTATGAAACAATTGCTTGGCTTGTCATCGGGGTTGTGCATGATTTAAATACTTTGTGTGGTGAAGATAGAGCATAGCCAGACTATATGATTTTGTAGGGATAACTTTCTTTGGCCATGTTATTTTGAGAAGACATAATTGCCTTGTTAGTATTCTTGAAATATTATTATTTTTATGTCAATATAAACTTTTGTCTTGAATCTTTCGAATCTGAATATTCACATCACAATTAAGAAGATTTGCATTGAAATTATGCCAAGTAGCACTCCGCATCAAAAATTATCTTTTTATCATTTACCTACTCGAGGACGAGCAGGAATTAAGCTTGGGGATGCCTGATACCTCTCCAACGTATCTATACTTTTTGATTGCTCCATGCTATATTATCTACTGTTTTGGACTATATTGGGATTTATTTTCCACTTTTATATTATTTTTGGGACTAACCTATTAACCGGAGGCCCAGCCCAGAATTGTTGTTTTTTTGCCTATTTCAGTGTTTCGAAGAAACGGAATATCAAACGGAGTCCAAACGGAATGAAACCTTCGGGAACGTGATTTTCTCACCGAACATGATCCAGGAGACTTGGACCCTACGCCAAGCCATCAGAGAGGCGGTCACGAGGGTGGGGGCGCCCCCCTAGGGCGCGCCCCCTGCCTCGTGGGCCCCTCGGAGCTCCACCGACGTACTCCTTCCTCCTGTATATACCTACGTACCCCCAAACGAACAGATACGGAGCCAAAAACCTAATTCCACCGCCGCAACTTTCTGTATCCACGAGATCCCATCTTGGGGCCTGTTCCGGAGCTCCGCCGGAGAGGGCCGTCATCACAGAGGGCTTCTACATCATCATAGCCTCTCCGATGAAGTGTGAGTAGTTTACCTCAGACCTTCGGGTCCATAGTTAGTAGCTAGATGGCTTCTTCTCTCTTTTTGGATCTCAATACAAAGTTCTCCCCCTCTCTTGTGGAGATCTATTCGATGTAATCTTCTTTTTGTGGTGTGTTTGTTGAGACCGATGAATTGTGGGTTTGTGATCAAGTCTATCTATGAATAATATTTGAATATTCTCTGAAATCTTTTATGTATGATTGGTTATCTTTGCAAGTCTCTTCGAATTATCCGTTTGGTTTGGCCAACTAGATTGGTAGTTCTTGCCATGGGAGAAGTGCTTAGCTTTGGGTTCTATCTTGCGGTGTCCTTTCCCAGTGACAGAAGGGGCAGCAAGGCACGTATTGTATCATTGCTATCGAGGATAACAAGATGGGGTTTATTTCATATTGCATGAATTTATCTCTCTACATCATGTCATCTTGCTTAAGGCGTTACTCTGTTTTTAACTTAATACTCTAGATGCATGATGGATAGCGGTCGATGAGTGGAGTAATAGTAGTAGATGCAGAATCGTTTCGGTCTCCTTGTCACGGACGTGATGCCTATATACATGATCATGCCTAGATATTCTCATAACTAAGCTCAATTCTGTCAATTGCTCAACACTAATTTGTTCACCCACCGTAGAATACTTATGCTCTTGAGAGAAGCCACTAGTGAAACCTATGGCCCCCGGGTCTATTCTCATCATATCAATCTCCATCACTTTAATCTTGCTTTGCCTTTTACTTTGCATTTACTTTTTTACTTTGCATCTTTATACGAAAATACCAAAAATATTATATCTATCAGATCTCACTCTCGTAAGTGACCGTGAAGGGATTGACAACCCCTAATCGCGTTGGTTGTGAGTAGCTATCTTTTTGTGCAGGTACAAGGGACTTGAGTGTGGCCTCCTACTGGATTGATACCTTGGTTCTCAAAACTGAGGGAAATACTTACGCTACTTTGCTGCATCATTCCTTCCTCTTCGGGGAAAACCAACGCAAGCTCAAGACGTAGCAGGCACGAGGCAGGGGGCGCGCCTACCCCCCAGGCGCGCCCTCCACCCTCGTGGGACCCTCATTGCTCCACCGACCTACTTCTTCCTCCTATATATACCCACGTACCCCCCCCCCAAACATCCAGGAGCACCACGAAAACCTAATTCCACCGCCGCAACCTTCTGTACTCGAGAGATCCCATCTGGGGGCTTTTTCGGAGCTCCGCTGGAGGGGGCATTGATCACGGAGGGCCTCTACATCAACTCCATGGCCTCTCCGGTGATGTGTGAGTAGTTTAGTTCAGACCTACGGGTCCATAGTTATTAGCTAGATGGCTTCTTCTCCCTCTTTGGATCTCAATACAAAGTTCTCCTCGATCTTGTTGGAGATCTATTCGATGTAATCTTCTTTTGCGGTGTGTTTGTCGAGATCCGATGAATTGTGGGTTTATGATCAAGTTTATCTATGAACAATATTTGAATCTCCTCTGAGTTCTTTTATGTATGATTGGTTTATCTTTGCAAGTCTATTCGAATTATTAGTTTGGTTTGGCCTACTAGATTGATCTTTCTTGCAATGGGAGAAGTGCTTAGCTTTGGGTTCAATCTTGCGGTGCTCGATCCCAGTGACAGAAAGGGAAACGACACATATTGTATTTTTTCCATCGAGGATAAAAAGATGGGGTTTATATCATATTGCATGAGTTTATCCCTCTACATCATGTCATCTTCCTTAAAGCATTACTCTATGCTTATGAACTTAATACTCTAGATGCATGCTGGATAGCGGTCGATGTGTGGAGTAATAGTAGTAGATGCAGAATCGTTTCGGTCTACTTGTCGTAGACGTGATGCCTATATACATGATCATACCTAGATATTCTCATAACTATGCTCAATTCTATCAATTGCTCGATAGTAATTCGTTTACCCACCGTAATACTTACGCTCTTGAGAGAAGCCACTAGTGAAACCTATGGCCCCCGGGTCTATCTTCCATCATATTAATCTTCCAACACTTAGTTATTTCTATTGTCTTTTATTTTACTTTGCATCTTTATTTCTCTTTATCATAAAAATACCAAAAATATTATCTTATCATATCTATCAGGTCTCACTCTCGTAAGTGACCGTGAAGGGATTGACAAGCCCTTTATCGCGTTGGTTGCGAGGTTCTAATTTGTTTGTGTAGGTGTGTGGGACTCGAGCGTGATCTTCTACTGGATTGATACCTTGGTTCTCAAAAACTGAGGGGAATACTTACGCTACTTTGCTGCATCTCCCTTTCCTCTTCAAGGGAAAACCAACGCAGTGCTCAAGAGGTAGCAAGAAGGATTTCTGGCGCCGTTGCCAGGGAGATTCGCGCCAAGTCAAGTCAAGATTTGACTCCCGACAACGGGCCATTGCTGGCGCCGTTGCCAAGTCAAGACATACCAAGTACACATCACAAACTCTTATCCCTCGCATTACATTATTTGCCATTTGCCTCTCGTTTTCCTCTCCCCTACTTCACCCTTGCCGTTTTATTCGCCCTCTCTTTTTCCATTCACCTCTTTTTTTTGCTCGCTTCTTGTTTGCTCGTGTGTTGGATTGCTTGCTTGTCACGATGGCTCAAGATAATACTAAATTGTGTGAATTTGCCAATACCAACAACAATGATTTTCTTAGCACTCCAATTGCTCCTCTTACCGATGCTGAATCTTATGAAATTAATGTTGCTTTGTTGAATCTTGTCATGAAAGATCAATTTGCCGGCCTTCCGAGTGAAGATGTCGCTACCCATCTAAACAACTTTGTTGATTTGTGTGATATGCAAAAGAAGAAAGATGTGGATAATGATATTGTTAAACTTAAGCTATTTCCGTTTTCTCTTAGAGATCGTGCTAAAGCTTGGTTTTCGTCTTTGCCTAAAAATAGTATTGATTCATGGAATAAGTGCACAGATGCTTTTATCTCTAAGTATTTTCCTCCCGCTAAGATCATCTCTCTTGGAAACGATATTATGAATTTTAAGCAACTTGATCATGAACATGTTGCGCAATCTTGGGAGAGGATGAAATTAATGATACGTAATTGCCCTACACATGGTTTGAATCTTTGGATGATTACACATAATTTTTATGTCGGATTGAATTTGCTTCTAGAAATCTTTTAGATTCGGCCGCGGGAGGCACTTTTATGGAAATCACTTTAGGAGAAGCTACTAAACTCCTAGATAATATTATGGTTAATTATTCTCAATGGCACGCCGAAAGATCTACTAGTAAAAAAGTGCATGCAATTGAAGAGATTAATGTTTTGGGTGGAAAGATGGATGAACTTATGAAATTGTTTGCTATTAAGAGTGTTTCCTCTGATGCTAATGATGTGCCTTTGTCTACCTTGATTGAGAATAATAATGAATCTATGGATGTGAATTTTGTTGGTAGGAACAATTTTGGTAACAACGCGTATAGAGGTAATTTTAATTCTAGGCCGTTTCCTAGTAATTCCTCTAATAATTATGGTAATTCCTACAACAATTCTTATGGAATTTTTAATAAGATGCCCTCTGAATTTGAGACTAGTGTTAAGGAGTTTATGAATTCGCAAAAGAATTTCAATGCTTTGCTTGAAGAAAAATTGCTTAAGGTTGATGAATTGGCTAGGAACGTTGATAGAATTTCTCTTGATGTTGATTCTTTGAAACTTAGATCTATTCCACCTAAGCATGATATAAATGAGTCTCTCAAAGCCATGAGAATTTCTATTGATGAGTGCAAGGAAAGAACCACTAGGATGCGTGCTAAGAAAGATTGCTTTGTGAAAGTGTGTTCTTCTAGTTTTCATGATGATAAAGATGAAGATCTAAAAGTTATTGATGTGTCTCCTATTAAATCTTTGTTTTGAAATATGAATCTTGATAATGATGGGACTGAAGTTGAGCCACCTTTACCTAGAAGGCGTTCCAAAAATTTGGAGTTTTTAGATCTTGATGCAAAAATTGGTAAAAGTGGGATTGAAGAGGTCAAAACTTTAGATATCAATGAACCCACTATCTTGGATTTCAAGGAATTTAATTATGATAATTGCTCTTTGACAGATTGTATTTCCTTGTTGCAATCCATGCTAAATTCTCCTCATGCTTATAGTCAAAATAAAGCTTTTACTAAACATATCGTTGATGCTTTGACGCAATCTTATGAAGAAAAACTTGAGTTGGAAGTTTCTATCCCTAGAAAACTTTATGATGAGTGGGAACCTACAATAAAAATTAAAATTAAAGATTATGATTGCTATGCTTTGTGTGATTTGGGTGCTAGTGTTTCCACGATTCCAAAAACTTTGTGTGATTTGCTAGGTTTCCGTGATTTTGATGATTGTTCTTTAAACTTGCACCTTGCGGATTCCACTATTAAGAAACATATGGGAAGAATTAATGATGTTCTTCTTGTTGAAAATAGGAACTATGTGCCCGTAGATTTCATTGTTCTTGATATAGATTGCAATCCTTCATGTCCTATTATTCTTGGTAGACCTTTCCTTAGAATGATTGGTGCAATTATTGATATGAAGGAAGGGAATATTAAATTCCAATTTGCATTAAGGAAGGGAATGGAACACTTTCCTAGAAAGAAAATTAAATTACCATATGAATATATTATGAGATCCACTTATGGATTTCCTACCAAAGATGGCAATACCTAGATCTATCTTCGGTTTTATGCCTAGCTAGGGGCGTTAAACGATAGCGCTTGTTGGGAGGCAACCCAATTTTATTTTTATTTATTGCTTTTTGCTCATGTTTAGTAATAAATAATTTATCTAGCCTCTGTTTTGGTTGTATTTTTTGTGTTTAATTAGTGTTTGTGCCAAGTAGAACCGTTGGGAAGACTTGGGGAAAGTCTTTTTGATCTTGCTGTAAAAAACAGAAACTTTAGCGCTCACGAGAATCGCTGCCATTTTTATTTGGAAAGTGATATTTAGTTAATTATTTTTGAAGATGATTAATAGATAAATTCCTCACGTCCAGAAATTTATTTTAGAATTTTTGGGGTTCCATAAGTTGCATTAGCTACAGATTACTACATACTGTTCTGTTTTTGACAGATTCTGTTTTTCGTGTGTTGTTTGCTTATTTTGATGAATCTATGGCTAGTAAAAGAGTTTATAAACCATATAGAATTTGGAATACATTAGGTTTAACACCAATATAAATAAATAATGAGTTCATTACAGTACCTTGAAGTGGTGTTTTTTTTTTCTTTCGCTAACGGAGCTCACGAGATTTTCTATTTTGAGTTTTGTGTTGTGAAGTTTTCAAGTTTTGGGTAAAGATTTGATGGATTATGGAACAAAGAGTGGCAAGAGCCTAAGCTTGGGGATTCCCATGGTACCCCAAGGTAAAATTCAAGGACACAAAAAATCCTAAGCTTGGGGATGCCCTGGAAGGCATCCCCTCTTTCATCTTTGCCTATCGGTAAATTTACTTGGAGCTATATTTTTATTCACCACATGATATGTGTTTTGCTTGGAGCGTCTTGTATGATTTGAGTCTTTGATTTTTAGTTTACCACAATCACCCTTTTTGTACACACCTTTTGATAGAGACTAACATGATTTGAAATTTATTAGAATACTCTATGTGCTTCACTTATATCTTTTGAGATATATAGTTTTTGCTCTAGTGCTTCACTTATATCTTTTAGAGCACGGCGGTGGTTTTATTTTATAGAAATAATTGATCTCTCATGATTCACTTATATTATTTTGAGAGTCCTTTAGAACAACATGGAAATTTGCTTTTAGGAATAATATAAAAACGTTCATAGAAGTGCATTGAATACTATGACAAGTTTGATACTTGATAATTGTTTTGAGATATGGAGATGGTGATATTAGAGTCATGCTAGTCGAGTAGTTGTGAATTTGAGAAATACTTGTGTTGAAGTTTGTGATTCCTGTAGCATGCATGTATGGTGAACCGTTATGTGATGAAGTCGGAGCATGATTTATTTATTGATTGTCTTCCTTATGAGTGGCGGTCGTGGACGAGCGATGGTCTTTTCCTACCAATCTATCCCCCTAGGAGCATGCGCGTAATACTTTGTTTCGATAACTAATAGATTTTTGCAATAAGTATGTGAGTTCTTTATGACTAATGTTGAGTCCATGGATTATACGCACTCTCACCCTGCCACCATTGCTAGCCTCTCTAGTATCGCGCAACTTTCGCCTGTACCATAAACCCATCATATACCTTCCTCAAAACAGCCACCATACCTACCTATTATGGCATTTCCATAGCTATTCCGAGATATATTGCCATGCAACTTTCCACCGTTCCGTTATTATGACACGCTTCATCATTGTCATATTGCTTGCATGATCATGTAGTTGACATCGTATTTGTGGCAAAGCCACCGTTCATAATTCTTCATACATGTCACTCATGCATCATTGCACATCCCGGTACACCGCCGGAGGCATTCACATAGAGTCATATTTTGTTCTAAGTATTGAGTTGTAAGTAAATAAAGTGTGATGATCATCATTATTAGGGCATTGTCCCAAGTGAGGAAAGGATGATGGAGATTATGATTCCCCCACAAGTCGGGATGAGACTTCGGGCGAAAAAAAGAGAAAAGAGGCCAAAAAGGAAAAAAAAAGAAGGCCCAAATAAAAAAATGAGAGAAAAAGAGAGAAGGGACAATGCTACTGTCCTTTTTCCACACTTGTGCTTCAAAGTAGCACCATGTTCTTCATATAGAGAGTCTCCTATGATATCACTTTCAGATACTAGTGGGGATTTTTCATTATAGAACTTGGCTTGTATATTCCAATGATGGGCTTCCTCAAAATGCCCTAGGTCTTCGTGAGCAAGCAAGTTGGATGCACACCCACTTAGTTTCTTTTGTTGAGCTTTCATATACTTATAGCTCTAGTGCATCCATTGCATGGGCATCTCCATAGCCAGTTGACACGCCTAGTTGATGTGAGACTGTCTTCTCCTTTTTGTCTTCTCCACAACCACCATTCTATTCCACCATAGTGCTATATCCATGGCTCACACTCATATATTGCGTGAATATTGGAAAAGTTTGAGAACATCAAAAGTATGAAACAATTGCTTGGCTTGCCATCGGGGTTGTGCATGATTTAAATATTTTGTGTGGTGAAGATAGAGCATAGCCAGACTATATGATTTTGTAGGGATAACTTTCTTTGGCCATGTTATTTTGAGAAGACATAATTGCTTAGTTAGTATGCTTGAAGGTTTATTATTTCTATGTCAATATTAAACTTTTATCTTGAATCTTTCGGATCTGAACATTCATGCCACAATAAAGAAAAAATCACATTGAGAAATATGTTAGAAAGCATTCCACATCAAAAATTCTTCTTTTATCATTTGCCTACTTGAGGACAAGCAGGAATTAAGCTTGGGAATGCTTGATACGCCTCCAACGTATCTATAATTTTTGATTGCTCCATGCTATTATATTATCTATTTTGGATGTCAATGAGCTTTGTTTTACACTTTTATATCATTTTTGGGACTAACCTACTAACCGGAGGCCCAACCCAAATTGCTGCTTTTTTTTGCCTATTTTAGGGTTTAGCCGGAAAGGAATATCAAACGGAGTCCAAACGGAATGAAACCTTCGGGAACGTGATTTTCTCAACAAACGTGATCCAGGAGACTTGGAGTGGGCGTCAAGAAACAACCGAGGAGGGCACGAGGTAGGGGGGCGCGCCTACCCCCCTGGGCGCGCCTTCCACCCTCGTGGGCCCCTCGTTCCTCCACCAACGTACTTCTTCCTCCTATATATATCCATGTACCCCCAAACATCCAGGAGCACCACGAAAACCTAATTCCACCATCGCAACCTTCTGTACCCGAGAGATCCCATCTCGGGGCCTTTTCCGGAGCTCCGCCGGAGGGGGCATTGATCACGGAGGGCCTCACACATCAACTCCATGGCCTCTCCGGTGATGTGTGAGTAGTTTACTTCAGACCTATGGGTCCATAGTTATTAGCTAGATGGCTTCTTCTCTCTCTTTGGATCTCAATACAAAGTTCTCCTCGATCTTCTTGGAGATTTATTCGATATAATCTTCTTTTGCGGTGTGTTTGTCGAGATCCGATGAATTGTGGGTTTATGATCAAGTTTATCTATGAACAATATTTGATTCTCCTCTAAATTCTTTTATGTATGATTGGTTTATCTTTGCAAGTCTCTTCAATTATCAGTTTGGTTTGGCCTACTAGATTGATCTTTCTTGCAATGGGAGAAGTGCTTAGCTTTGGGTTCCATCTTGCGGTGCTCGATCCCAGTGACAGAAAGGGAAACAACACGTATTGTATTGTTGCCATCGAGGATAAAAAGATGGGGTCTATATCATATTGCATGAGTTTATCCCTCTACATCATGTCATCTTCCTTAAAGCATTACTCTGTTCTTATGAACTTAATACTATAGATGCATGCTGGATAGTGGTCAATGTGTGGAGTTATAGTAGTAGATGCAGAATCGTTTCGGTCTACTTGTCGCGGATGTGATGCCTACATACATGATCATACCTAGATATTCTCATAACTATGCTCAATTCTATCAATTGCTCGACAGTAATTCGTTTACCCACCGTAATACTTATGCTCTTGAGAGAAGCCACTAGTGAAACCTATGGCCCCCGGGTCTATCTTCCATCATATTAATCTTCCAACACTTCGTTATTTCTATTGCCGTTTATTTTACTTTGCATCTTTATTTCTCTTTATCATAAAAATACCAAAAATATTATCTTATCATATCTATCAGATCTCACTCTCATGAGTGACTGTGAAGGGATTGGCAACCCCTTTATCGTGTTGGTTGCGAGGTTCTAATTTGTTTGTGTAGGTGCGTGGGACTCGAGCGTGATCTCCTACTAGATTGATACCTTGGTTCTCAAAAACTGAGGGAAATAGTTATGCTACTTTTCTACATCACCCTTTCCTCTTCAAGGGAAAACCAACGCAGTGCTCAAGAGGTAGCACATACCCCCTTGCCAAACTCATGGCGAGGTACACAATAGGTTTGGTACACAGCATAGCATACTTTATAGAACCTATGGCTGAGGCATAGGGAATGACTTTTATTCTCTTTCTATTTTCTGTCGTGGTCGTGTTTTGAGTCTTACTCAACTTTACACCTTGCAATACAAACAAGAACTCCTTCTTTGACTATTCCATTTTGAGCTACTTCAAAATCTTGTCAAGGTATGTACTCATTGAAAAATCTTATCAAGCGTCTTGATCTATCTCTATAGATGTTGATGCCCAATATGTAAGCAGCTTCACCAAGGTCTTTCTTTGAAAAAACTCCTTTCAAACACTCCTTTATGATTTTCAGAAAATTCTACATCATTTCCGATCAACAATATGGCATTCACATATACTTATCAGAAAGGCTGTAGTGCTCCCACTCACTTTCTTGTAAATACAGGCTTCACCGCAAGTCTGTATAAAACTATATGTTTTAATCAACTCATCAAAGCATATATTCCAACTCCGATATGCTTGCACCAGTCCATAGATGGATCGCTGGAGCTTGCACATTTTTTTAGCACCTTTAGGATTGAAAAAACCTTCTGGTTGCATAATATACAACTCTTCTTTAATAAATCCATTAAGAAATACAGTTTTGACATCCATTTGCCAGATTTCATAAAATGCGGCAATTGCTAACATGATTCGGACAGACTTTAAGCATCGATACGAGTGAGAAAATCTCATCGTAGTCAACACCATGAACTTGTCGAAAATCTTTTGTGACAATTCGAGCTTTGTAGATACTAACACCACTATCAGCGTTTTTTGTCTTTCTCTTGAAGATCTATTTAATTTCAATGGACCGTCGATCATCGGGCAAGTCAATCAAAGTCCATACTTTGTTCTTATACATGGATCCCATCTCAGATTTCATGGCCTCAAGCCATTTCGCGGAATCTGGGCTCATCATCGCTTCCTCATAGTTTGTAGGTGTGTTATGGTCTAGTAACATAACTTCCAGAAAGGATTACCGTACCACTCTGGTGCGGACTATGCTCTGGTTGACCTACGAGGTTCGGTGGTAACTTGATCTTAAGTTTCATGATCATCATCATTAGCTTCCTCACTAATTGGTGTAGGAATCACTGGAACTGATTTCTGTGATGAACTACTTTCCAATTCGGGAGAAGGTACAACTACCTCATCAAGTTCTACTTTCCTCGCACTCACTTCTTTTGAGAGAAACTCCTTCTCTAGAAAGGATCCATTCTTGGCAACAAATATCTTGCCTTCGGATCTGTGATAGAAGTGTACCCAGCAGTTTATTTTGGGTATCCTATGAAGACACACTTCACCGATTTGGGTTCGTGCTTATCAGTTTGAAACTTTTTCACATAAGCATCACAACCCCAAACTTTAAGAAATGATAGCTTTGGTTTCTTGCCAAACCATAGTTCATACGGTGTCGTCTCAACGGATTTAGATGGTGCCCTATTTAACGTGAATGCAGCTGTCTCTAATGCATAACCCCCAAACGATAGTGGTAAATCGGTAAGAGACATCATAGATCGCACCATATCTAATAAAGTACAGTTACGACGTTCGGACACACCATTATGCTGTGGTGTTCCAGGTGGCGTGAGTTGTGAAACTATTCCAGATTGCTTTTAAATGAAGGCCAAACTCGTAACTCAAACATTTGCCTCAGTGATCAGATCGTAGAAACTTTTATTTTCTTGTTACGATGATTCTCCACTTTACTCTGAAATTCTTTGAACTTTTCAAATGTTTCAGACTTGTGTTTCATTAAGTAGATATACCCATATCTGCTCAAAGAATCTGTGAAGGTTAGAAAATATTGATACCCGCCGCGAGCCTCAACACTCATCGGACTGCATACATCAGTATGTATTGTTTCCAATAAGCCAGTGGCTCGCTCCATTGTTCCGTAGAACGGAGTCTTAGTCATCTTGCCCACGAGGCATGGTTCGCAAGCATCAAATGATTCATAATCAAGTGATTCCAAAAGTCCATCCACATGGAATTTCTTCATGCGCTTTACACCAATATGACCCAAATGGCAGTGCCACAAATATGTTGCACTATCATTATCAACTTTGCATCCTTTGGCATTAATATTATGAATATGTGTATCACTACGATCGAGATTCAATAAACTATTTATATTGAGTGTATGACCATAGAAGGTTTTATTCATGTAAATAGAATAACAATTATTCTTTGACTTAAATGAATACCCGTATTGCAATAAACATGATCCAATCATATTCATGCTCAACGCAAACACCAAATAACATTTATTTTAGGTTAACACTAATCCCGAAGGTAGAGGGAGTGTGCGATGGTGATCATATCTACCTTGGAATCACTTGCAACACACATCGTCACTTTGCTCTTAACTAGTCTATGTTCATTCTGCAACTCATGTTTTGAGTTACTAATCTTAGCAACTAATCCGGTATCAAATACCCAGGGACTACTATGAACACTAGTAGAGTACACATCAATAACATGTATATCAAATATACCTTTGTTCACTTTGCCATCCTTCTTATCCGCCAAGTATTTGGGGTAGTTCCGCTTCCAGTGACCATTCCCTTTGCAGTAGAAGCACTCAGTTTCAGGCTTAGGTCTAGCTTTGGGTTTCTTCGCGGGAGTGGAAACTTGCTTGCCATTCTTTCTTGAAGTTCCCTTTCTTTTCCTTTGCCCCTTTTCTTAAAACTACTGGTCTTGTTAACCATCAACACTTGATTCTCTTTCTTGATTTCTACCTTCGCCGATTTTAGCATCGCGAAGAGCTCGGGAATTGTTTTTGTCATCCCTTGCATACTATTGTTCATCACGAAGTTCCAATAACTTGGTGATAGTGACTAGAGAAATCTATCAATCACTATCTTATCTGGAAGATTAACTCCCACTTGATTCAAGCGATTGTAGTACTCAGACATTCTGAGCACATGCTCACTGGTTGAGCTAGTCTCCTCCATCTTGTAGGCAAAGTACTTGTCAGAGGTCTCATACCTCCCGACTCGGGCATGAGTCTGAAATACCAATTTTAGCTATTGGAACATCTTATATGCTCTGTGGCATTCAAAACATTTTTGAAGTCCCGGTTCTAAGTCGTAAAGCATGGTGCACTAAACTATTAAGTAGTCATCATACCGAGCTTGCCAAACGTTCATAACGTCTGCATCTGCTCCTGCAATAGGTCTGTCACCTAGCAGTACATCAAGGACATAATTCTTCTGTGCAACAATGAGGATAATCCTCAGATCACGGATCCAGTCCGCATCATTGCTACTATCATCTTTCAACTTATTTTTCTCTAGGAACATACCAAACATAAATAGGGAGCTATAATGTGAGCCATTGATCTACAACATAGTTTGCAAATACTATCAGGACTAAGTTCATGATAAATTAAAGTTCAATTAATCATATTGCTTAAGAACTCCCACTTAGATAGACACCCCTATAGTCATCTAAATGATCACGTGATCCATATCAACTAAACCATGTCCGATCATCACATGAGATGGAGTAGTTTTCAATGGTGAACATCTCTATGTTGATCATATCTACTATATGATTCATGTTCGACCTTTCGGTCTCAGTGTTCCGAGGCCATATCTGCATATGCTAGGCCCGTCAAGTTTAACCTGAGTATTCCGCGTGTGCAAAACTGGCTTACACCCGTTGTATGTGAACGTATAGCTTATAACACCCGATCATCACGTGGTGTCTCGGCACGACGAACTGTCGCAACAGTGCATACTCATGGAGAACACTTATACCTTGAAATTTAGTGAGGGATCATCTTATAATGCCACCGTCGTACTAAGCAAAATAAGATCCATAAAAGATAAACATCACATGCAATCAAAATATGTGACATGATATGGCCATCATCATCTTGTGCCTTTGATCTCCATCTCCAAAGTACCATCATGATCTCCATCATCACTGGGATGACACCATGATCTCCATCATCTTGATCTCTATCAACGTGTCGTCACATGGTCGTCTCGCCAACTATTGCCTTTGCAACTATTGCTATCGCATAGCGATAAAGTAAAACAATTATATAGCACTTGCATCTTATGCAACAAAGAGACAACCATAAGGCTCCTGCCAGTTGCCAATAACTTAAACAAAACATGATCATCTCATACAACAATTTATATCTCATCATGTCTTGACCATATCACATCACAACATGCCCTGCACAAACAAGTTAGACGTCCTCTACTTTGTTGTTGCAAGTTTTACGTAGCTGCTATGGGCTTCTAGCAAGAACCGTTCTTACCTACGCATCAAAACCACAAAGATTTTTCTTCAAGTGTGCTGTTTTAACCTTCAACAAGGACCGGGCGTAGTCAAACTCGATTCAACTAAAGTTGGAGAAACAGACACTCGCTAGCCACCTGTGTGCAAAGCACATCGGTAGAACCAGTCTCATGAACGCGGTCATGTAATGTCGGTCCGGGCTGCTTCATCCAACAATACCGCCAAATCAAAGTAAGACATTGCTGGTAAGCAGTATGACTATTATCGCCCACAACTCATTGTGTTCTACTCGTGCATATAACATCTACGCATAGACCTGGCTCTGATGCCACTGTTGGGGAACACAGTATTTCAAAAATTTCCTACAATCACACAAGATCTATCTAGGAGAAGCATAGCAACGAGCGAGGAGAGTGTGTCCACATACCCTCTTAGACCGAAAGCGGAAGCGTTTACTAACGCGGTTGATGTAGTCGAACATCTTCGTGATCCAACCGATCCAAGCACCGAACGGACCGCACATCCGTGTTCAACACACGTTTAGCTCGATGACGTCCCTCGATCTCTTGATCTAGTTGAGGATGAGGGGGAGTTCCGTCAGCACGACGGCGTGGCGACGGTGATGATGAAGTTACCGGCAGGGCTTCGCCTAAGCACAAAGACGATATGACCGAGATGTGTAACTATGGAAGGGGGCACCGCACACGGCTAAGACAAATCTTGGAGTGCCTTTGGGGTGCCCCCTGCCCACGTATATAAAGGAGGGAGGTAGAGAGGCCGGCCCTCCTAGGGGCGCGCCAAGTGTAGGGAGTCCTACTAGGACGACTCCCAAGTCCTAGTAGGATTCCCTTTCATTTTTGGAGTAGGAAAGAAGGAAAGGAGGGAGACGGAGAAGGAAAGGGGGGGGGCGCCCCACCCCTTGTCCAATTCGGTTTGGGCAAGGGGGAGGCGCGTGCCACCTCGTGGCCCTTCTTCCCTCTTTCCACTAAAGCCCGATAAGGCCCATTAACTTCCCTCGGCGAATTCTCGTAACTCTCCGGTACTCCGAAAAATACCCGAATCACTCAGAACGTTTCCGATGTCCGAATATAGCCTTCCAATATATCGATCTTTACATTTCGACCATTTCGAGACTCCTCGTCATGTCCGTGTTTTGGGACTCCGAACAAACTTCGGTCATCAAATCACATAACTCATAATACAAATCATCATCGAACGTTAAGCGTGCGGACCCTATGGGTTCGAGAACTATGTAGACATGACCGAGACATATCTTAGGTCAATAACCAACAACGGAACCTGGATGCTCATATTGGCTCCTACATATTCTACGAAGATCTTTATCGGTCAAACTGCATAACAACATACGTCCTTTTCTTTGTCATCGGTATGTTACTTGCCCGAGATTCGATCGTCGATATCCTCGTACCTAGTTCAATCTCGTTCCCGGCAAGTCTCTTTACTCGTTCCATAATGTATCATCCCGCAACTAACTCATTAGTCACATTGCTTGCAAGGCTTATAGTAATGAGCATTACCAAGAGGGCCCAGAGACACACCCATGACATTTTGGGCCGAACGGAATTTTTTTCTGTCATACATATGACACTTCTATGACGATAATTGTGACAAAACCCGGTATCATCATAGATGTGGTGGGATCCTACTTCTATGACAAAAAATCATGACAGAAAATGGGCTCTAACTGAACCCGAGCGATTGCACTGTAGGCTACGCGTTACTGAACCCGAGCGATCGATCGATGGCTATTAACTGAACCCGATCGAGCGATTCCTTCGCTACTGCTGCTAACTGAAGCCGATCGATGCTGCATCTGGGATGAACAGTGAGCGTTGCGGGGGGTTTGGATGAACAGTGAGCGGTGGTGTTGCCTCTGGATGAACAGGACCCCGTGGTGTGGTGGAGGGTTGGATGAACAGTAGACGGTTGAGGGGTGCCCGTGGAGGGGTGGTTGAACAGGACCCCGTGGTGTGGAGGGCTGGATGAACAGTAGACGGTGGAGGGGTGCCAATGGAGGGGTGGTTGAACAGTAGCCGGTGGAGTAGCGCGCGGTGGAGGCTGGATGAACAGGAGCCCATGGAGGCTGGAGGAGGTCGACGGTGGAGATGAACAGTATCCCGTGGAGTCCCGTTTTGCGGTACGCCACACCCCTCCCGATGAACATGACCCCCATTTCGACCGTAGCGCTCCAACACAAGTCCGTTTCGTCCGTTTTGCGGTACGCCACACCCCTCCCGATCAACAGGACCCCCGTTTCGACCGTAGGAGGTCCGTTTCCTCCGTTTTGCGGTACGCCACACCCCTCCCGATCAACAGGACCCCGCCTCGAACGTAGGAGGTTTGTTTCCTCCGTTGTGCGGTACGCCAGGCCTCATTTCCATCGCCTGTTCCATCCAAGCCCTCCCGATGAACACGACCACGCATTCCGTTCCGACCCAGCCGGTTGGCTCCCACGCGTTCCGTTGCCTCCCGATGAACACGGCGCATTCCGTTGCCTCCCCATGAACACGACGACAACGCTGTTTCTCCGTTCCGACCCAGCCATGTACACGAGCCCTGGCCGTACATATGCGCGAGTAGGCGTTCGAGACCCCGCCCGTATGTACACATACGTGGCCGTATTTTCTTTCTTGCACCCTGGCCGCTGTACGTACGTGTACATGCTACGTGCGCGCCTCTACTACGACAAGTACGCGCCTCTACTACGACGCGTGTGCGCCTCTACATCCACCAGTATATATGTACGTACACGTTCGCGACCAGAATGACAACGCTACGTATGCTTCGACCAGGTGGGTCCCGACTGTCAGGCACTTCCTTGCCTGCGAAGATGTAGCTGGTGGGTCCCAGCAGTCAGGGGGAGAATCGTTTTCTTTTGCCCGGACGCACTTCCTTGCATGCGAAGATGTAGCTGGTGGGTCCCAGCAGTCAGGGGGAACGTTTTTTCGTGAAATATAGTGGCCCGTCCGGTGGGTCCCAGCTGTCAGGTGGAGGAATCATTATTTTCCGTGTAATAAGGAGGCACTTCCTTGCTGCGGCCATGGACCTAGCTGTTAGCCTCTCCACATACAGTCCATGTCTGATGGAAGTCGTTCCTTGACCACGTTGACCACGCCGCGCCGAGAGCACTAGGGCGGTGGATGACGGCAAGGCCTAGGAAGGGGACGACGGGGAGCCGGGGAAGAAGGTACAGTGGAAGCCCGCGCAGAGAGGATTACGAGGGTTCACTGGTTCGGCTGCGGTGTGAGGCTGCCGTCGCCGCAGGGCCTGGCCAGCGGTGGGAATAGTAGGGGTGGTGAGGCCTCCGTGGCAGCACAGCCGGCCACGGGAGGCAGGAGCATGCGGCACGATCGGCGCTGCTTTGAACGGCTGGAGCAAGAAGACCAGAGGTTGAAGAAGCACTACGACCGTTGGATGGACATCATACGGTCACTGGAGCTAGAGTCGCTCATATTCACTAAAGTTGACAAAGGCCCCCGTCCTAGTCAACTTAGTAGGCCCTCAAGTCAGCCTCCCACCATGGTGGGTCCCAGCTAGCAGGGGGAGTATTCATTTTTTGTGCGTAATAAGGAGGCACTTCCGGTGGGTCCGAGCTGACAGCGGGGGGAACATTTTTTTCGTGAAATACGCTGGCCCGTCTGGTGGGTCCCAACAGTCAGGGGGGAAACATTTTTTTCATGAAATAAGGTGGCCCGTCTGGTGGGTCCCTGCTATCAGGTGGAGGAATAATTATTTTGCACGTAATAAGGAGGCACTTCCTTGCGGCCGCCTGGACCACGTTGACCACGCAGCGCCGAGAGCACCAGGGCGGTGGTCTGGACGAGGGCGAGGCCTAGGAAAGGGGACGATGCGGAGCCGGAGAAGACGCAGCAGTGGAAGCCCGCACGGAGAGGAGTACGAGGGTTCACTGGTTCGGCTGCGGTGTGAGGCTACCGTCGCCGCAGAATAACAGGGGGTGTGGGTGAGTAGAGGGATGGCCTGGCCAGCGGTGGGAGTAGTACGGGGCGGTGAGGCCTCCGCGGCATCATAGCCGGCCACGGGAGGCAAGAGCACGCGACACGACCGGCGCTGCTTTGGGCAGCTGGAGCAATAAGACCAGAGGTTGAAGAAGCACTACGGCCGTTGGATGGACATCGTATGATCACTGCAGCTAGAATCGTTTATATTGACTAAGTTGACAAAGCCCTTGGTACGCGTCAACTTAGTAGGCCCACAGCTTGGATTTGGCAGAGAACATATAGCCCATTTGCGATTTGTAAGAATGTACAGCCCATTTTTTAATTCTAATGGAATTTACTACAACCCATTTACAGTTTGTTAAAAGTATAACCCAACTTCTAGCTAGGACAATGATTAATAATTTCAAACAACTGCTCAAAACAGAATTCAAAAATAATTCCCACATTTTGATGGGATCCGAAATATTTTTATCCAAAATTTTTAGTCAGGTCAAATATAATTTCAAAATAAAGTTGTATTACGTTAAAATCCAATGAAATATTGCGCGCGCAACAAGTAATGAAATTAAAATTTTCAAATTCCAAAAATAATATATTTTTCAAACTAATTACATGTTTGGTGCATAATAACTGTCCAGTTATTATAATTACATTCCATTTATTATTTCTTAAAGTCCATTTTCTTGTTAAGCCTAATGCATACCTCCTAGGAAAGTTTGCAGCCCAGCGGGGCGGAGAATAACAAGTTGACCCGGATATTGTGTACAACTGTCGGCCCAGTTGCATTGCTGATGTTGAAAAAAAAGGCCTGTGTAGTACAGTACAACCTAACATGGTTACTCAGCCCACATTCAGCGACGCCAGAAAGGCCCAAACAAGGCTTCTGTACAACTTTTTGAAGTCACTGAGCTCAATTAATAACATAAGAAAAAAGTTAGATTACAATGGAACCTAATTAAAAGCTGTCACGAGAAAATAAATAATTCAACGGGTCTCACTTGTGCGTCCGCGCGTGTGTGCGTGTGTGTGTGTGAGAGAGAGAGAGAGAGACCCATCGGTCGATGCTCGTAAATACATCTTTCAGCCATATGCATTGCTGATGCTCAGTAAAAACTTATATAGTTGACACAATCATATAGAACATCATAGCACACTGAACTTGCATACAAAAATTTCACGCAGGCGGCACAATCAGGATGGAAGCAGTGGATCGCTACGGGAAGGGCTATGTTGAAACCAACGAAGTCGTACATAACGGTTCATCGTCTTTATCAATGACGGGGAAATATCTTGAATGTTGTGCAAAGAAAACAGACAGACAACACAATAAGTTCTGCTAGCACATTAAGTTGATGTACAGCCCTTTCTAAAAAAGTTCAGGTACAAAATTAGAACAGGTCACAATCAAATGTACTGGCATATCAGTGCTTCACACCCATTGCTTGGATTTAACTAGTACTCCCTCCGTCCGGGAAAAGTTGTCCACGGGGCAGTGTATTTGTTTTTTTGCAAAAAAACCCACAGAGTTTTAAACACGTCACAAAGAAGTCCATCTCCTTCCTTCCTCCTCCCCCGTCGCCCGCGCCTTGCAGCCATCGCCGGCTACCCACCTGCGCCGCCGCCCGCCTAGATCTGCGCCGCGACCAACACCAGAACCGTGGCCCAGCTCGCGACCCACAACAGCGCCACCACCCGCTTGCGCCTGTGCCGCGGCTTACCACCTGCACGGCCCACCGTGAAGGCGACCTGCGCCCTCCTCGAGCTACGCCGCCGGCCCTGTTGAAGGTCGCCGCCCATGTTCGCCCACCTTCGCCGCCCACCTGCGCCTCCGATTTCGTCTGCTTCGGCCGCCGGTGCCGTGGACAATTCCGGCCACTCCCGCCTCTCATGCTGCTACTGGTGGACGACGCCGGTGCCATGGACCTCTGATGCTGCTTTTGCCTTTTCCCCTGCCTCGCCTCTGCTGCCACTCCCGCCTGTGCTGGTGAGTCTGCCCCGCCCGCCTCTGCTACTGCTACTGTTCAATTTGTTGCTGTGAGTCTGAATTTGCTGTTCTTAGTACAGGCGGAGAAAATTCAGTCAGGGGATACAAAGCTAGAGAAATAATCCAGGACAAAGGTTGTACACTGCTGCTAAATGATGAACAGATTATAGTGAAAATTTAGTTTGATGCCATCAAATTCATTGAGTAATACTCTTGGCATTCTTGGAGATCTGCTAGTTTTTGGAAGTTTTTCTTGCTACAGTTAACTGAAAATGTTTAGTGTTCCAATACTGTAGAGAAACTACAGTGCCTGTAATTCAGTTATGACTCCTTTACTGAAACTGTAGTGTTTGCTAAAACTGAGATGTAAACTAAAGGAGTTTGTGATTTGCAGAAGCTGTAGCATACTCCAACAAGTGATAAATGCACTCAAAAGTTCACTGAGAAAATGCAGAGGCTGCTCACTTGTTACTGAAAGTTTTCTGGAGTGATAAATGCACGCAAAAGAAGTTCATTTAAGTGTTACTGTTGCTGTATGAATTCCAACCAGGTCAATTTGTTGTCAATTACTCTGTAATACTCAACCAGGTTTATGCAAAATGAAGATCAACCATGTTTATTTGGATTTATTTGAATCATTTGAATTTATTTGCTTTATTTGGATTTATACACCATTTGTCCAATTGCAAACATACCTAAAGTTTCCAATTGTCCAATTTCAGTCATTCGTTTTACAGAGAGCTAAGCATAGCCATGACTCTTCCCTAAATATTCCTGTAGAATCAATTCAAGCAGCACAAAACTAAAAACTGCCACAACCCCTTAACTAAGAGTTGATAAAAACATGTCCCTAAAATTGGAATTATTTGAATTAGCTAGGTTTATTCTTCTTCATATACAGAAAAAGATGAATATTGTTCGTCTACTAGTTACTTCAAATTTAGAACTGAATAAACACTTGTCATCTTCAGTAAACACTTGTAAATCTAGAGTGGTTTAAACTTAGAATGCACCAAGTACTAATATCCTTTGCCAGGCTACACACCATCTATTTGGAGTAGACAGCAAGATTCACAAAGACATGCACGCTTCAATAGACTTGTGAATGCTAGCAAAGTGATAAGTAAAAACTTGGATGTTCTCAGAAATATAGCACCAGAGGACATTAAGTGAACTGGCATGTATGCTAAAGGCAAGGAAATGCCACCTTCTTTTCTTCTTCGAGCAGTTGATGAACTGGCCTGTATGCTGCAGCTACACATAGGTTCTGCAGAAAATGCACCAAAAGAGTTACACACAGGTGAAGTAAGTGGAAAGCAACATTTAATCTCCACTTCTTTTCTTTTGGTAGTGAAATTCAATCTGAATTTTGTAAGCACAGAAAATGCACCAATACTGAGCATTTATTCCCACCTCCACCACCATCTTGTCAGTTTCGATAGTGTGTGTATGGAGTAGTTTTGACGGCAGTATAATTGTGCATCATGTAAACATTATGAGAATGATTAAGGGTTTAGCAATCAGATTATAATTATGATCAGAACAGAGGAACAAATATCATGGTTAGTTTTATGTAAAAAATCAGAAATGGAGTTACTCACTTGAAGTTACTATAGTTACTCACTTGAACTTACTGTAGTAGTGGCCAAAATTTAGAAAAGTTACTAAACAGCAGAAGTAGTGGCCAAAATTCAAAGTACTAAAAAGATTCTACACTAAATATACAGTGTTATCCATGTTCTGTATCCAGGACATTTGAATTATTGAGAGAAGGATAATGCAAATTGAAAAGTGTTACGCAAATTGAAAACTGATCCATGTTCTATATCCAGGACACTAATTTTTGACATTTGAAGCTACATTTCAATTGTTATGCCTCTGTCAATTATTGAATTATTCAGAATATTTAAATTATTCAGAGATCCATGTTCTATATCCAGGATAATGCAAACTGAAAAGTGTTAAAAAAGACCATGTGTTCTTTAGGGTCAAAATCTACATGTAAAACTGAAAAGTGAAAATAAAAATGGAGAATGTTGTGTCTCCCACTCATGCGCTCAAAAAAAAACTACGACACATTTTTTTATCTGTTTGCATAGGTCCCACCTATCAGGAAGGATGGGCACGTACACGAACAGGTACGACTCATCAGTCTACCCGCATAGCCTTTTCGTTTAGTCTACCTAGCCGTCTAATAAACTGCCTGCATGCCACTTCTCCCATTTACTTCTCCATCGGGAACCGATTCTCCTCGGCTTCTTCACCTCCCCTTCGTCTTCATTTGCATCCAAACCCCACTGCGTTCACATTGTTTTAACCTCTTTAAATAATCATCTACTACTTCAGTTAGACTAGCCATCTAATCCTAATTCTCCAAACCATAGCCCTCCGTTCCAGCGGTTCCAAATGGCGAAAGAGATCGAGATGCAGGTTTTTAGCGTCCAACATGTCCTCGTCGAAGGCTCGATGCGCATAGTTGCCACCGTCACCGTCCACCCAAGGGTTGTTCGGTAGTGGATCAACAATGTATCCAACTCCCTCGAAAAGGTAGAGACAACGGTCATCGGTCTCGACGCAGAGTACACGGAGTGTGCCCCTGGGAAGATCCAGCGCGCCACCGTCCTTCAGCTGTGCCACGAAGATGATGTTTTGGTGTACCACATCATACACTCGCCCTCCATACCACGTGAGCTTCACGATTTCTTGTCTCGGGAGGACGTATACTTCTGTGGGGCAGCCATCGAAGGGGACAAACAGAAGCTGGAGCCGTACAACCTTGATTTGAAAAGCATCACTGACCTACAAACCAGAATCAAAATTCCTGTAGAAGATTGTGATAAACAGACACCATCCCTATTCGACGTAGCAAATTTTGTGCTCGGTACAAATCTTCAGAAGGGTGATGAGACGGTGGCATTAAGGTCGTCTGGATGGGAGAATTATCCCTTGACGTACGAGCGGATAAAATATGCTGCCTTCGATGCCCGTATGAGTTTCGAGATAGCTGCAAGGTCCAAAGAGCTTGTTGCGAAGCCGTCTCCCACAGAGAATGAGAAGAAGAAGAACAAGAAGAAGAAGAAGAAGAAGAAGAAGAAGAAGAAGAAGAAGAAGAAGAAGAAGAAGAAGAAGAAGAAGAAGAAGAAGAAGAAGAAAAGGCTGCACCAGCAGGAGGGCATTATGGATGGATGAACTATTTCCTCTCTTGTAAAACAATTATTCCCTCTCGGTGTATATTGATATAGATGGACTATTTCGATGGTGTGCATGTCTTTGGAACAGAGTAGTAGCGTGGGTCCGCTTGACTATAAGTAACTATTTATCCGCATATATAGCTTTCTCTACTACTCCTTCCAGTGATTGGTATGCAGTGCATGTGTCTGTAGACATGACAACTTATGTGCATGACATGTGGGCCACCTAAAATGCGGCGAGCATCAAGTTTCTACCACAGCCACCCGCGATTCCCACGACGTCGCTCGAACCCATGAAACAACACGTCCCCCGACCTGCGGCTCACCCCTCTTGGCCCCACTGCCCCTCTGCCTACGGGAGCATTGCATGTGGACCAGTCACCTATCGGGTCCACATGTTATTGACTCAAAGGTAGGTGTAGTAAGGCGCTGAAGCTCAGTCCCGACGGTCCTGAGAGGCAAATGTAACTCCTGCGCCAGGGCTTGTGGTGCTCCCGCAGCACGAACTCGTGCCAAACTCGAGATTTTTTTCTTTACTATACATGCACGCAACGATTTAATGGACATTGTAATCTCAACATGTGATGGGAAGCTCTAAATTTGAATTTGAAACTTATAAAACGAAAAGATTCAAAACAAATAAACTGGGAGAGAGGGAGTATATCGTAGGATGTGTCCCATACAAAATAAGTCCCCAAGTTTGTCACCACGAAGATGCGGTTAGAAAGGAGCACAACGTCTTCCTACTCGTACGGCAACAAATCGGCCGCAGACAGCATGGTCCGCCTTTGACCGCCATGTGCAAGGTTCGTGCTATCTTATTCAATCTCACCGTGGTTCCATCGTACCAATTCAGGCGGTGGCCCGTTGCATGGCTGATCCCAATGTTGGACAAAGGTTCTACGGGAACGGTGTCACCGTTGTAAATGTTGTGCAAATTGATGTTGGTACCCTCCTGTACATATGCAAGCCAATCTCCACTCGCACCGAGCCTAACCTGTGAAACAGTGGGCAGGGGGAGAATTAGGAAATGGACATGGAAGTAGTCTTTAGAACGCATTTACTACGTGATCAAACTCATCTTACCTGCTCATCGGAGGAAATCCGAGTGCCCCTCAACGTCGGCATCTCAAGGGGCATCAACTTGCAACTACGGCCACGCCTCGCTGGAGAGACCCCCAAGGAAACATCCTCGTGCGTTCCACGGAACATCAAGATGCATTTGTATGAGTAGTTTATCTTGTGAGAGAAAAGGATGAACGAGGGAAGGCCTCTAGAGATAGAGATGGACACTACTACTACCAATGTGCTGGCCCATGTGTTGCAATGGATCCAAAGTAGTAGAATAATACTTGTTCACGTGCTTGAAATATAAACACTCTAGTTTTGATATACATGTGTCAGCAGACATGACAGCTTGTCCATGGAAGTTGAACCATGGCGAACATCACATTTCTTGTTTCTACCACTGCCACACCCACACGCGATTCCCACGACGCCGCTCCAACCCACGGAACGACGTCCCCCGACATGGACATGGATCCTGTAACATGGCTATCACCGCCTTGCCCTGCCTTTCCTTCGCTGACAAGTGGGACCCACGCTTATGGGTCCCACATGTCAGTGACCGAATGGTAGGATTGTTCGCGTCAGGGGATCCTCATCCCCCCGACGTGCACCTCATCCCTCTCGGTCCCACCGCTCCTTTGCCTTTGTGTGCATGACATGCGGGCCAGCTGAACTGCGGCGACCATCAACTTTCTACCACAGACACACCCGATTGGACGCGGTTTGCCTGCTCCGCTGCTGTGTTCTGATCCGTACTCCTGCACCATCGAATTTTCATCTAGCGGCTGTGACACATTTCGTCCCGGGCATAAATCCTCAGCTTGAGTACTTATGTACTCCCTCCGGTCCTTTTTACTCTGCACATTGGATTTGCCGAAAGTCAAACTTTGCTAAGTTTGACCAAATTTATATTAGAAATTATTAGCATCTATAATATCTAATAAATATAATATGAAAATATATTCCAAGATGAATCTAATGATATTGGTGTTGTTATGTGAATGACTATAATTTTTTATATAAACTTGGTCAAAGTTGGATGAGATTGACTTCGGACAAACCTAATATGCAGAGTAAAAAGGACCGGAGGGAGTACTACAGGTAGTACCCGCCAGTGTGGCCATCTACGCCTCGTAACGCCCCGACGCCCAGCTGTGGCACCCTTGCCACGGCCACGCCACCACCGGCCGGTTCATCTCGAATGAGTGAGTCACGAACCATCCCACCACCAACAGAATGACATGTGGGCCAGCCACATTTAAGGTCCGCATGTCATTGACTCATAGGCCGGGCACTAAGCCACTGAAGTTTGATCCCGTGGGCCCCGGGAGGGAAATGTAACTCCTATGGCAGGCCTTGTGGTGCTCCCGCAGTACGAGCTCGTACCAAAACTGGAATTTGTTTCTTACTACTACCAAGTAGTACTAGTAAGGTACACGTGCATTGCACGCATGAGATTCTGGTGGTTTGTGCATTATGCTTCTACATGTGGAGCTTTCTGGATTCTAACAAGTGGCAAAATCTGGTGGAATGTAAGGTTAGGCAAGTTTGATTAACTTAGGTGAGTGTTTGGTTCAAGCCACACCTTAGGCAAGCCACACTAAGGCCCCACATGACATACACACACAAAATGTGGCAAGATTCCCTTAGGCTTGCCAACTTGTTTCTTTCGTTTTGAAGAACTAATAACTCTGCCTAAGCTTAGTTGTGGCAAAGTTAGTCATGAATTAAGTTCAACCATGGAGTCTTCCAGATTATACATGTGGCAGAATCTGGTGGATGATATCCAACGGCCAGTAGTGCTCGGATTTGCCATCTTTGTACCGTCGGATTGGCTTCATCCAACGACCAACTTTCAAAGTTTTTCACACACTATATAGGGGGTATACATATAGATGTGTCGGTCCGTTGCAATGGATCCAAAGTATATATATCTATTTAGTGGAGTGCACTCTAAACACATTACCTATTTATTTTTCTCTAACCTTCCGTAGCCATGCAACCAAGCCACATAAGCTTCATGGGTGCCCCCCACATCATATTATTCATCTATGTTGATTGAAAAAAAAAGATAAATCACCCAAAACAAGATCTTCCCATTTTTTTCCTACGATGTTGTGCCATGCACGTACCTACTAGTTGTATAGTGGTAGTAATAGTAATATAGTATTAGGAGTACAAACTTGGTACTAGTAGGAGTAGTACTAGTACGGAATGCTCCTACTCTATCAACGAGCCCCGTATGACACCAAATTTCTTGGCTTCCGTGCTACAGCTAGATCTTTCCCTTGTTTATGTTTTCCAACCCGGCGGCGGGCGGGGTGTCGGTTTGCTCAACGGCGGTCCCACATGAAAGTGAAAATGCTAGGCAACACGCCTTCCCTAAGCTATGTGTCGTGCCGGACGGGCCGTGTTGTACTCCCGATTCCCGGGCGTGTGGGGGTGCGACGCGAACGCGGTAGGCCTTTTCCTTTTACCAGCAATGTGCCCGTGCATTGCGATGGATCCAAAGTAGTAGAATAGTAGTATTTGTTCACAAACTTGAAAGAAATCACTATTGTTTTGATATACTCCTAATATATTACTCCCTCCGTACCTAAATATTTGTCTTTTTTGAGATTTCAAATGGACTATCACATACAGATTATATAGACATATTCTAGTGTTTCTAGCAAGATGCCCGCGCGTTGCACGAAGTTGATGGAAAAGGTAAGCACAACTTATAAATTGACGGATGGAGTACTAGTTACAGTGATGCATATAATTAAGCAAAGGGATCGCACATTTCGGTATTGACTCAAACAAGAATGCAACAACACAATAAGAATTAAGGCCAGGATGATGCGATCGCAGTGGTGGTTATAGAAGGCAAGAAGAAAGATGGATCCATGAACGTATGACCTCCTCCTCCTCAACTTAGTGCGCCGGGCCACCGACCGACGGCTAAGGAGCGGCGGCTTTTGTGGCGAGGTCGAGGTGCTTCTCAGCAAAGGCATCCAAGGCTTCCAGCCGAGTGAGGAAGGCCAACGTCGTAGCATCCTTGCTAGCCTTGTAGATACCTATGTACACGTTTCCTCGTACATGTGGATGTGTAGGTCGACGAATTCTTGCAGGGCGAGGCGCCTCGCGGCGAGCGCGACCTCCAGGTGGACATTCTTCGTGGCGTCGGCGGGCTGTCGCAGGGCCACCAGTGCTTGAAAGAGGTTCCGGCCATGGAGGCCAATTAGGGTGGCAGGCAATGAGGAGCCCGGGCGCGCGGGCTGGAGGAGTACGGTGATGTCGTCCGCGAGCTTCTTGAGGACGGTGAACTTGTTGCTGGTGGCAATGCTCATCTGGTCCAACTGAGAGTCGTAGTTGGCGTCGAAGGCGGCCATCCACCAGCCGGTCTCCAACACCGTCTAGAGATGATCCTCGGCACCATGTCGCAGGCCGGCGTCATGGACCATCTGGCGCAGCCGCTGGCCGCTCACTCGCATCACCGCCATGTGTCTAGAGTGAGCTCTTTTGCGCTTAGTGTAGGTGCTTAGGCAAATGCTTAGGTGCGTACGATGTGGTAGATGCATTGGAATGGAGGGGCGCCTTTATATGAGGGCAATGAGGGCAAACTGCGTTGCATTCACATCGTGCGGCCTCTTTTCCCGGACCTCCTCCCATTACTTCCCTCATGCATTAATTGAAGGAGGATGCATTGGCCGTTCAACATATCGGGAACCGCTACTCCCTCCCTCGTCTGCATTAAAGCCGTATCGGGAACTGTGCCGCCCGCTGTCAAATCGAATACTCCCTCCGTCTAGGTGAGTATTAAGTCATCTTACGAAAACCAAATAGTGAACACATATGCGTGGTGCATTAACTCTCATGTTGTTTCTTATTTTTTGACATAAATAGAGGAATCAACCAAGAAGAGATGTGGGGCTTGTATGCTTTTAATGACTCGAGACTATCAAACATGACATGTAGTGGTCAGTTCATTGCACAAGAACAAATACAACCCACGTCAGCACATACGCATATTATATAACATCACATCCAATGGCTATAAAAGATGAATGAGACCAAATTATATCTCATCTAGATGAGTTCTAGCAAAACTGTATTAATAATACGTAGTACTCCTGCGCCATGTATCATATATTAGTATCATGTAGTACTTTATTTATTTATGAGGTATCCAGATGGCACTGCACTGCCAAGAAAAGAGGGTAACATCAAAATTATGGACTACTTTTTTGAGTATGCTGGTTAGGTCCGGTCATAGTCACTTGTTGAAATCTCTAAAAAGACAAATACTCCCTCCATCTGGAAATACTTGTCATCAAAATGGATAAAAGGAAATGTATCTAGACGTATTTTAGTTTTAGATACATCTCTTTTTATCCATTTTGATGACAAGTATTTTTGGATGGAGGGAGTAGAAAACAAAGTTGGTGATGATGGTGTGCGTGCCATCCTGCAATAAAGGCCGCCGGATTTATATCTAACGGATAGAAAAGAAACTATGGCAATTTTGCAAAAATATACCCACACATCTCTCCATGTTTGCAAATAAGGCCTTCCCTCGTTCAACTTTTCTCTCACAAGATAAACTACTCATACAAATGCATCTTGAGGTGTCCATAGAATCGAAGAGAGGGATGATGTGTGTGTGTGCGCGCGCGCAATCGATAAAGAGTGCCATCAAATTTGTGTGTGCCCACGTCAAAGATATAGAGTGGCTGGCCTACTGGAACGTGAGATGGGACATGTGCAGTTTGTCTCTGTGGCATGGATACCTACCTGCAGCGCTCGACTATCGGTGTGTGGTGGGGGAAGAGGGAGGCCCAATTAACTATAGAGGTACAATGGCTGGTATATGTGTGGAGGAGGAGAGAGGCCTACCTCATGTATTAAGGAGATCGATCTGCCTCATGTATTAAGGGAGATCGATCGGCATCCATGCATATGTGCAGGAGAGGAATAAGGTTGGGAGAGAGATAGAGCTAGAGTGTTGGAGGGGGTGGTAGTGGAGTTGCTTCTAACAAATGGTGGGATAGGCTTGCTAGACAAACGGAGGGCACGCCCGCAATATCAATAAGAGAGGAGATGGCTGCTTGTTGTCTGTGCACGTGCGTGTGAGAGACGGGTCAGGAGGCATGCACGAATGATGAGGGGGGACGATGTGGCTGTGGTAAGCAGACGTAACTACATAGGAAGATCAATCACCCCTTGTTAGATAAAGGAGAGACATAACTTGTGAGGTACGTCGATCGATGGGGAGTAGTTAAAGTCGATCTAGGTATATGTTGGGAGATCGATCGGTATACATGCATGTGTGTGTTAGAAGCAAATGAGGCACGAGGAGAAGGATAGAGAGAGAGGGATGCATGTAGGAGGTGGTACGAGAGGCATACTATATCGAGGGGGGAGTGTGCGAGTACGAGAACGATGAAAAGAGTGGTGGGAGTGAGGCATGGATGGTGACAAGAGAAGAGGGGAAGCTTGTGTTTGTGCTAGGCACACCTGGCTAGAGAGGCATATCAATCGATGTGTGCCTTAAAGAAGGAGCTGGGGGGCCTACACACACCGTGGGTGAACGACCTAAAGTGAAAAGACGAATTTGCGCGATGGAGCTAGAGAATGCTGAGGGAGGGTGAGAGGGATGCGGGCGTGTGCATGCACAAGAGAAATTTAGCGCTAGCTACAAAGATAAGAGGGTTGTGTGGGTGTAAAAGACGGATAGAGATCATATATACTTCATTATAAAAAGTGAATTCGGATATTTGAATAATTTATCATAGTGTTTCAAACCGACGCATGTGTGAATATATATAACGGTGATACACATGGTGTGGTTATGAACATGTTATACTACATTTAATATATTTTATCTCTACTCTTATAAAAAAAATGGAGTTGTTGATGATGGTGTGCCTGCCGTCCTGCATTATAGGTTGTCCGATTTATATCTGGCGGATAGCAAGGAAACTATGATGGTTGAAGTTGGCAACAATCATGATTGTAGATTCTTATTGAAATAGAGAAACGAATTCAAATTTAGTTCGAATTGCAGCGGTAGTATAGACATTTGGAATGCACTAAAATGTTGGTGTGAGTAGGTTACATGCATTATACAGCAAGCGGAAAAATTTAATTGGACATAACATGGATTCATACTCCCTCCTTCCATCTATATAGGGCGTAATGAGATTTTTAAGACCGCCTTTGACCATTGAAAAGATTAATAGTACATGACATGCACAATGTGAAAATTATATCATTGAAAGAACCTTTCACAGACGAATTTAACAGTGTGCTTTGTGTAAGTTGCATGTCATATATCATTGCTCTAATATTTGGTCAAATTTAGCATCGAAAAACGCATTAGGCCCTATATAGATGGAAGGAGGGAGTAGCTTTGAATAGCATTTGTATAGTAAAACGGGGCAAGACTCTCTCTTTGTGTGGTGTGAATAGTTTTATTTTTTCGTTTTCTTTTTGGTTGAGGGAAGTGCGAACTGATTTGGTACATACAAGTACAATATTACTACACGTTAGGCTTGTCCCTAAAATTCAACCCGCGTCTTGTTATATCCCGAAAATTCAGATATCGTGCTTCCAAAACTGGCGCCTTCACAACCCGCGCCTTGCTATCCCGAAATTACAACGCGCACGAAAACTCCCTCCAGCTGCCAAATCCCGACACGCGAAATCCCCCTTCTAACCCTGAGCCAAAAGGGCCGCTAGTTCAAATCGGTGGGGGGGTACTTTTGTAACACACCCTACATTTTGGACAAGCACGTCCCTAAGTCATGCTTCACCCCCTCCCATCGCCCCCTTTTCGCCATTCGAAATCCCAGGCCACCATAACCTCTCCGCTCTAGCCGCGAAACCCCACCCTCCTCTATCTGCCACGTCACCGCTGCCCAGCCGGAGCCTCTTCCCCGATGACGTCATCCACCGCAACAGCTCGACGTCCCTCGTCCACCTCCCCGGATCAGGATCCGTCGTCCATCTCGCCGTCCCGCCGGTTCAGCCGCCCCGTCCTCCACCTCCAAGGAGCTGCTCCGATGATCGCCTCGTCTATCGCGGCTGCTCCATCCCCACAGTGCCGCCTTAACCTGCTCCACCGGAACCGCAGCATCCTCACCGACTCCTCGGACGAAGCCGAGGCCTACTCGGAGCCACCAAAGAGGTTATACACTCATCGCATCGCACCTTCTCCTTAACTCGACATCCCGGCGCTGACGGTGCTCCATCTCGCACCCCCATGGAGCGGCTACCTTGAAGCCGGTGCCGCGGGCGACATCTCCACGGCGGCTCTCCCCCAGTGCGAGGCCCCTTCGGCGGCGGCGGCCATACCAGCCGGATCTGCTGCTGCTGCTCCGGCTCTCGCTCGCTCGCGCTGCTGCTGCTGCTCCGACTCTCGCTCGATCGCTCGCTCGCCCAGCTGCTGCTGCTGCTCTCCCCCTCGCTCGTGCTGCTGCTCTGCTCCGATTAAGCCACACTTCAGTCGACTGAATCGACTTTTGGGTCAGTCGATTTTCAGGGGTTGGGGGGCTCGCCGGAGTTAAGGAAGAACCACCCGCAACAGGGACGGGGGCTCGCCGGAGAGGTACCCCACTATCTATCTTAGGGTTCAGGGTGGGGGCGGGGGGCCTAGAGGGCTGGCCGGGGCGGCGGTGGCGAGCTGTTTCGGGGCGGCGAGGCGGCGCTGGGGCCAGTGGTGGCTGGAAGCTCATGGGGGTGCAGGTTGAAGATGAACTGCAGGCCCTCCCTAAACTACATGTCAAGTGCCTCTCTGCTACCATTGTGTTCAGTTTCGACAGTAGCATTCAGATTCCACAGTAAATTTCAGTTTCGACAGTTAAGTTCAGAGTCAACAGTTTTTACCTCATCTGTTGTAGTCAGGTGGTTTTTGGTGATGTTAATTTTACATCCATTTTACATCATCTATTGGAGATGCTATTAGAATCCCACTTGAGATTGACGATGTCTGTCTTGTGCTGCTTCAGCCTTGACGTCTTACGACTCACCAGAGCTGCTCCAACGATAGAACGATCCATCACAACAGAGCAGTGCCCTGGATGCCGTCTACAGATTCCTCAGATCTTCCTCCACACCTCCGACAGCCACCTCTGCCTCAACTGCTTCAGCGACCAACCCAATGATGTTGAGGTCGACACGACTACGGCAAAGAGGTTGTACACTTGTTGCATCACTTATTACTATACATTCACGTCGATCCATTAGGGCTATTTTGGTTCAACGGAAAAACGTCGATCCACTGGTTGTTACCATCACTCTAAATTTATGCATGCTCTCCTTACATAATCTCACCATATTTTTTTCGTATGCATGTCAGACATTGTACACAGTCATGTTGAACATGTAGAGAAAAAGAGAAGAGTTTTGCGCGGCAATACAATGTCATGCAGACATCGCTCCATGGTGGGTTCAATGGCAAACCCTCCCCACCCCTCTCCAGATTGTAATCAAGAGGAAGATATCTGTTCTGAGGCGGATTCAGACGCCGGCTGACCACTCCTATTTACCCCCAAGGTGTTTGCTCTACCTTGGCATGATGATGTTAGTCATACCATGCATATGTTGCCTTGCAGTGCCTACTTTTGACATCATATATGTCATCTGCTTAGTTTAGACATGTTCTGTAATGCCACCTTTTTAGTTTCTATATCATATATGGGAATTATGCAGTCTCATGTCTTTTAGCCAACCATAATATATGTGAAATGTGCAATCCGATCCTGTTTAACCAGGCATCATATATTTGAATGATATATTGCCCATCCTTTTCTTCATTACATTTCCATTTGTCGACAATGTTTGTACATTAAACTACTCTTCCTGTGAATCAGCCATTTGGGTGGGAGATGGAAAAATCTGGAGTGAAAACAAGGCCTTCAGAGCAGACAGTGCTACCTGTCGAAGCAGATCTCTTGTTGGGTCCCGATAGCTCCTCAGAGATGGATTCAGAGATAGATGACCAGTCCTATTCCCCCACTGAGGTGTATGCTCTAACTTGGCACAGTTATACTTCTCATATCATGCATACGGTATCTTGCATTACATAGTTTAGACATCATATAAACAATATTCAACACCATGTTCTTAGTTCAGACATCATATCGAATGCCCTCTGTTTAGCATATAAATCACATATGTGAATTAAATGATGCGATCCTGATTACTTAGATAACATGTAGGTGAATTATGTCATCCAATCCTGTTTAGTTATTCATCATATCTTTGAATTATGTTATGCTATGCTATCCAGTTTAGATATACATCATATATGTGAAATTATGTCATGCTATCTGTTTTAGTTAAACAATAAACATGTCAACTATTTCATGCCCTCTTTTTTCCAGACTATCTATTGCATCTGTCTCTCATACAATGTCTGTACATTCAACTATGTTTCCTGTTTATCAGCCATTTGAATTGGAGTGGGTGATGCCAGTATCTAGCGGACTAAAAACACGGTCTTCAAATAAAACAGTGCTACCTCTTGGTGGAGATAGCATCCCGGTTGTACATGCACAAGAACTAGCCCTACCACACATAACCCAAACTCTCGCAGATTGTACCCCTACCGCGATGGACAGAGAACCAGCTTCACCCAATCTAACCCCAACCCCAGCCGATAGTAACCCAGTTCCTGTTGACACAGCACCATCTCCACCACAGAGCTCCCAAACAAGAGTAGTTAGTAAGGCAGCTCCAGTGCCCAAAGGGCCAGTACTATCACGGCGAACCCCAACTCCACCAGTTAGTACGCCTATTCCTGTGGAGGAAGCACAACCAGCTAGTCGTAGTTTAACATCTAGCGCATTTGATGTTGTTAAATCGTATGTGCGTATCTTCCCATCTTGGAAATATTATACTGAAGATGAAGGAAAATGCCAGTTGCAGGTGTTTGTCCAGGAGTTATGTGTAAGTAATGTTATTCATGGCAATTACTTTGCTTCGTCCCATACATCCTACCTCCATGATGGTTATAATATAGCAAAATTTCCCATTTTTCTCTATAGAGAAGGACCAATTTGGAAACTCAGGATGAGGTAACCTGTGCTAATACCTCTGCTATCTTCAAAATGCTTGGTGGCAGTATTGGAATTACCTGAAGAAAACGTACTTCACCGGCAAAGAAACTCATCAAATTCCCTTACGTTCTCCTGAGACACATTTACTGGACGATGACTGGGAACGCCTTGTTCTGTACTGGTCCCGAACCAAGAATGTGGTAAGGTCTATGAGCTCATTTTCTATTTTTAAGTATTATATTCTTGCGTCTTACTGTACTCTGTTCATGTAGAACAAGTGCCTAAACCTGAAGAACAACTGTTCTAATTTAAGATTCCATTGCTATCATAGTTCAAAAAAGCGCTAGGCGTTAATTGTGCGTTTTGCCACCGCCTTGCGCTTTACTGACCAAAGCGCATGCTTATGCGCAGTTATGCACAGATTATGCGTAGTTATGCGCAATACGTTTTTCCAACGCCTAGAGCCTAGGGGCGCTTAAGCGCTCGCTTAGGCACGCCTTTTTTAACTATGATTGCTTTGCTCTTATATCACTGTATTTACTCATACAAACTTATTTTTAAATTAAAGGATCCAATCGAAACTCCAATGGCACAGCAGGTATGTTCACGCATATTTCTTTAACGGGTTTGCTCTTATCAATAGCTCTGTTGATTTCAATTTCAATTGTGTATACAGTTGACTTTCATATCATGCACATTACTAGCATCACAACAGAGCCAATAGTGTTGTTGTACATGTAGACCCGTGGTACCCATCTGAAATCTTGTTGTGCCGTGTAGTTTCCCACGCTTTATATTCTTTCACTGCTGCTTTGTCTTGAACTGATATGATTTGAACCATGTCTCTATTTTGATTTAGCAAGACAATGCAGTGACCATAGGACATAGATATATGTTTGTTTGATGCTTTTATTATGTACTAGTACTTGGCAATAGAAGACTTGGTAGTTTAATCCTGTCCACCTTACTAATGAACTGGTTCACCGAAATGAGTTTCATATACTAGTACATGCTAAACTTGTTATGTGTCTGCTTGTTTCTTCTTTTAGAATGCTGACAGAATATTGGGGAAGAATGCCTTATTAAGCAATGGTAAAGGAAGTAATGCAGATAAGGTTCAGGATAGTGACACATCCTTGTTGGTCTCCAACAAAGCTGAGAAAACAGCTAAGGAAGACTATCTTAAAGACAGCGAGACAACCCCAAAGTCCTGTCTTGGTTTAGTGTTCGAGTTACTGGCCACTACCGCTTGCACAAGCTATTCAAACTCACTGTCTGAATCAGTTCGGTTTCTTGAGTCTCAACTACAAGCTGAAAGACATCGATCAGCTGTGCTGCGACAAGAAGCGGAAGGACTGCGGAAGTCCCTGGAGCATTCAGATGCATACTTTCTGGTGCAACAGCAAGCGTTGGAGGATTTTAGCACCAAACAGGACAAAGCTAATCAGCTTGCTAAGCTTATTGCCAGCATGGTGGATACCCAGGATAACGTTTCTTGAGCTCTTCTGAAATTGTTTCAGTTATGCTCTTGTTTTGCTGCCGCGTTTATTTGCACTGGTGGCCAATTTTGACGGCCAGTGTATGTAATGTGCTGCTTTGTTCCCTATATTTGCACTGGTGGCGAACTTTGATGCCCAGTGGATGTAATATGTGTAATAGCGGTAATAGGCTAGCGTTAATTGCTTGCTTATTTATTTCCTTATTGTCTTGTTTAGTTGTTTGCTTGTAGTCACTGCAATTCTTTTTCTAGTGGCCACAATAGCCTATTTTTGGTAACTAGGCCAAAATAATCATGGCAACACACGGACTGTTGTAACCATGGGCCTCCTGCAGACCGTATGATCCATGGGCCTTCGTCCAGCCGTAGGATCCATCGGCCTTCTATACGGGCCTTAGGGTCCATGGGCCTTCTACGGGCTGTAGGGCCATGGGACTTCTATGGGCCGTATGATCCATGGGCCTTCTACGGGCCGTACTATCCATGGGCCTCATACGGGCCGTAGGATCCATGGGCCTTCTATGGGGCGTATCATCATTTCCCCAATCATGGGCCGTACTATTCATGGACCATAACGGGCCGTTAATAGGTCGTATTTGATAACTCTATGAAAACAGCCCAACGGGTTTTTTTACATGAAAACGACCTAACGTATTAACGGACCGCAAACGGGCCGACTGTAACGACGGGCTGAATTTGGCCCACAAGCAGAAAATGACAGTAACGGGCCGTATGTAACCGAATGCTGCAAATGAGCCCAAGAATCAATGGGCCCTTAGAAGGCCGAAAGATAACTTGGGCTGGAAACGGCCCAATGGAATAACGGGCCGTTAATGGGTATAAAGTGATACACTGTTCATTACGGACCAGTTTCACCACGGGTCGTTAATGGGCCAAGAGTTACAAAGGTCCTCATATGGGCCGAAAGAAGTCATGGGCCACAAATGGGCTGGAAGTTAAAACGGGTTGAATCATATTGGACGGCCCAGATGACGCTACTGGGCCTAATTCGGATAGGGCGTAACGGGCTGTAAATGGGCTATATGCGAACAGGCCGTTAACAGCTTTCCGTGGGCTGGCCCGCCACCTTTTCACCAAGTCAAACGGGTCGGCCTTTTCACAGCAATGGGCCTCTGTTGGGCCGTGCCACGTGTCGCCGTATCATAGGCGCCTTCGGTCCAATGAGCGGATGACATCTATCCCAACGGTGAGCCGACACGTGTTTCCTCCAGCCAATGATGGTTTTACACATGGAAAATCCCCATTGGTCGGGGCTGTTAACGGGTTATCGGATCCAAAACCCGACCCGATAGCTTAACAGCGTTCCGTTACGGTGGATGCCACGTGTCGGTCACCCTTGACGAAAGCACTTCTGTGACGCGCGATTTATCTTCATGGAAGTGGACACTTCCGTGATGATAATTTTGGTAATGTCATGAAACACTTCTACAACATCACAGGTATGACTATCTTGATTTTGTCATAAAATCGTCATGGATGTACATGCATGACAAAAAACGCGACCTACTGTGACAAACACGTATCATCACGGAAGTGTATTTTTTTGTAGTGTAAACGATCATAATGCTAAGCTAACGCGTGGGTCTTGTCCATCACATCATTCTCGTAATGATGTTATCCCGTTCATCAAATGACAACACATGTCTATGGTCAGGAAACTTAACCATCTTTGATTAACGAGCTAGTCAAGTAGAGGCTTACTAGGGATACTCTGTTTTGTCTATGTATTCACACATGTACTAAGTTTCCGGTTAATACAATTCTAGCATGAATAATAAACATTTATCATGATATAAGGAATATAAATAACAACTTTATTATTGCCTCTAGGGCATATTTCCTTCATTACAAAGTAATTTGTAATTCCTATAACTAAGAAATACAATAGAATCTTCTGGAAATATCTTCTTTGTGGGATCAATCTTTGCAAGATGAAATAATTCTAACATATCGGTAAAGAAGCTACAATTGGAATAGAGCAGCAAGACTGTCACCCCTTCACGTTCACGTGCACGAACTTGATTATCTATAAAGGTTTCTAAAATCACCTTCAGTCATCCATTCGAATAGATGGGGAGCCATGATCAATGGCCAGACTTGGGTCATGAATAATCCCCTAAAGTGCAGGTTATCGAACCACAAGACCTTCACCATAGTGTTGATGAAGGATTCCAACCTCACAATGAATGTAAACAACAAAAGAATATGATGCAATAACATAAACTCATTTCATATGAATAAACAGATCAACTTTGAGGTGGCTAGGTTTTGACAGAGGAGCACCAACTAGAGATTTACCCCGTCCACTCACCTCCGACTACCATCTTGACGCTAAGAGTTGTGGGGACCTCAGATTTGAGAGCTTTGTGTTTTTGCCAATGTCTTCTTATTAGTGTTTTTGTGAACTAAATTTTCCCTCTATCATGGCGAGGCCATGGAACCAGAGAGGTTTACGTTCTCATATGCTAATTGGGTCTCCATCTTAGATTCAGGTGTCAAGATGAACTCGGTCCAACAAAAAATATGGTAGTAGTTTATTAGTTATTTCCATGGAACTATTGTAACTCATTGCTCGTGACGGCAATGGAAGCTCAATGTTGAAAAGGAAGCTTGAGAACTATATCTCGCTTATAACGAAATACTGCGCAATCACTCCTTAAGGGGTATCTCTTGCAAAGGTCACTTTCACCTTCTCATGCGATGACAAGTGACACGTGATACGTCTCCGTCATATCTACTTTTCCAAACACTTTTGCCCTTATTTTGAACTCTAACTTGCATAATTTGAATGGAACTACCCCGGACTGACGCTGTTTTCAGCAGAATTGTCATGGTGTTATTTATGTGCAGAAACAAAAGTTTTCGGAATGACCTGAAACTCCACAGAGATTATTTTTGGAAATAATAAAAAGTACTGGCAAAGAATCAAGGCAAGGGGGCCCACACCCTAGACACAAGGGTGGGGGCGCGCCTGCCCCCCTGGGCGCGCCCCCTGCCTCATGGGTCCCCTGGAGCTCCACCGACCTCAACTCCAACTCCATATATTTATGTTCGGGGAGAAAAAATGAGGGAAAAAGATTCATCACGTTTTACGATATGGAGCCGCCGCCAAGCCCTAAACTCTCTCGGGAGGGCTGATCTGGAGTCCGTTCGGGGCTCCGGAGAGGGGAATCCGTCGCCGTCGTCATCATCAACCATCCTCCATCACCAATTTCATGAGTAATTCCATCGTAGGCTTGTTGGACGGTGATGGGTTGGATGAGATTTATCATGTAATCGAGTTAGTTTTGTTAGGATTTGATCCCTAGTATCCACTATGTTCTGAGATTAATGTTGCTATGACTTTGCTATGCTTAATGCTTGTCACTAGGGCCCGAGTGCCATGATTTCAGATCTGAACCTATTATGTTTTCATGAATATATGTGAGTTCTTGATCCTATCTTGCAAGTCTATAGTCACCTACTATGTGTTATGATCCGGCAACCCCGAAGTGACAATAATCGGGACCACTCCCGGTGATGACCATAGTTTGAGGAGTTCATGTATTCACCATGTGTTAATGCTTTGGTCCGGTACTCTATTAAAAGGAGGCATTAATATCCCTTAGTTTCCGCTAGGACCCCGCTGCCATGGGAGGGTAGGACAAAAGATGTCATGCAAGTTCTTTTCCATAAGCTTGTATGACTATATTCGGAATACATGCCTACATTACATTGATGAATTGGAGCTAGTTCTGTGTCACCCTATGTTATGAATGTTACATGATGAACCACATCTGGCATAATTCTCCATCACCGATCCAATGCCTACGAGCTTTCCATATATTGTTCTTCGCTTATTTACTTTTCCGTTGCTATTGTTATCATCACTATAAAACACCAAAAATATTACTGTTGCTACCGTTACCTTTTACCACCGTTGCCACTACTATCATATTACTTTGCTACTAAACACTTTGCTGCAGATATTAAGTTTCCAGGTGTGGTTGAATTGACAACTCAGTTGCTAATACTTGAGAATATTCTTTGGCTCCCCTTGTGTCGAATCAATAAATTTGGGTTGAATACTCTACCCTCGAAAACTGTTGCGACCCCCTATACTTGTGGGTTATCAACACGCTGCATGTGCGACACTTGTCGTAACCTATGAGTTTTTCCTTTTTCAGAGATTTTTTTTTAACATTTTATCTCTTGAACCGTACGTCCAAATCCTGAACCATTTTCCACCATTGGATTTCTCGTGTCGAGATCTCCGAAACCAGATCCCACGTTAATAGAGTGACAAACTTTTTTTCATAGAAAAACCGAAAGAAAAAACCCATAGCCGAAAGCATGTTTTTTTCACCGTTTTTTCCTTTTCGGAAAGCACAGATCTGTACCTCCACAAGATGCAAATTGTGCCTCTCGTGAAAGCACAAAAAATCATATTTTTTTCCTTTTTCGAGAAGCACAAATGTGCTTCCTGGGGAAGCAAATCTGTGCATCCATGACATGCAAATTTTGTGCTTCCCGTGGAAGCAAAAAAAAATCATGCAAAAAAATCATGATTTTTTTATCCCTTTCCGAGAAGCACAGTTATGCTTATTGTGGAAATAAATACGTGCCTCCATGACAAGCAAATATGTGCCTCTCGTGAAAGCATTTCTTTTATTTATTTTTCCTTTTCTGAGAAGCACAATTGTGTTCTCCTCGCGGAAGCAAATCAGTGCCTCCACGGGAAGCAAATTTGTGCTTCTCGTGGAAGAAAAAAAACCATGATTATTTCCTCCAAAACCTAGAAAAAATCTTAAATCAAAAAGGCAAAAAAAAATAAAACAATCTAGAACCCACAAACATGTATAGAAAAAAATCCAGTAGGAGTACACAGCACGTGACACATGGCGCCGGCTGGACACATCACTTGACATGTTCTTAGCCCACAAAAGTGACCCTTACGGGGCACCCGCAAGGTGCACCCTTAACTTCTTTAGTTAGTTTCTCTCAATGTACCAGGGAATTCCCAGCGTGGGTCAGGGGATAGCGACGAAACGCGCACCACCGACCACGTTAATGGGCTGCCTGTTTTTCTGCTTCTATATTTATTTTGTTTGTCTTGTTTATTTTTATTTTTCCTTTTCCTTTTTATATTTATTTCTTCTTTATTTTTTCTGTTTCTAAATTGCCAAACATTTCTTAAATCACGAACTACTTTTAAAATTCATGAACATTTAGGCAAATCATGAACAATTTCAGAATTTGCTGACTTTTCTAGAAATCAAGAACAATTTTGATATTAAAGAATAGTTTTTCAATCTAAGAGTGTTCTTTAAAATCATGCAATGTTTTTAAATCTGAGATTTTTTTTCATATTCATGATTTTTCTTTTGAATTCATGAATAATGTGTGAAATCTATATTTTAAAAAACGTTAAGGAACATTTTTTATCCATGAAGCTTACTTTAAATTTGTGAACATTTTTCTAAATCCAAGGACATTTCTGTCAAATTCATGAACATCTTCTCAAATTCAGAAATAATTTTCTGAATTTTTTTTGTTTCTACAAACATTTTTCTTCGTTTTCACTTTTTTTCCTTTCTTATTTTGTTTGGTTTTCTTTGTTTCTTCCTTGATTTTCATCGGTTTTCTTTGTTTCTTTCTTGGTTTTCACTGCTTTCCATTCATTTCCATTGTTTTTTCATTCATTTCCTTTGTTTCATTTTTAGTTTTTATTGGTTTTCGTTGCCTTCTTTGTTGGTTTTCATCGGGTTTTTTTCTTTCTCTTTATGTATAGAAAGGGAAAAAATTATACAAATTAAATATTTATTCAAATACGGAAAAATGTGTACACGTTGAAAAAAATAGTTACAAGATTTTGTCTTTCAAACATATATTTTGTTATCAACTTTCTTTACACACATTCTACATCCTTTCTATACATTAGGAACCTTTTTTATTCAGACGTTTAACATTTTCCAAAAAATTATAGACATTTTGTTATAGTAATTTTTTATGTCTACTTTTTTCATACACATTGTAAAAAACTGCATACATTAGGAAAAAATTTGGCAAATATTTAACAATTTCTAAATACATGATTAACTTTTTTTCGTATATGTGTTTTGATGTCTATTCTTTCAATAAACATTGTACAATTCTCATATACATTGGAATATTTTTATATACATGTTTAACATTTTTTCTAAGTATATATTTAGAATATTAGGACATATAAGAAAAATTGAAAAGATAAGGAAATAAACAAAGCAAAAATATTAAAAAACGAAAATAAAAAAGAGCACTCAAGGCTAGTGGTCCACGCTAGGCCAGCCCATTCGGCGGCAGCTTGACGCGAGGCTGCGCTGCGTCTTGCTAGACTTCCTTCCTATAGGAGCCCTTCTTTGACGCTCTTTTGCATCAAATTGGCAGCGCCACGCACAGGCGACAGCCCGACTGGGCCGGCCCATCGAGATATACAGCGACACGAAAAAGAAAGCTAAAAAGTGGCGACGTCATGTCTGCCATCGAGATATACAGTTAAACTAGCATTGTTGGCAGGACGGTGGCCGACAGCTTAAAGAACTAAACCGAACTGGGCTGCTGTACAAAGTGGAACAAGACCCGAGTTAATTACTGTAGTGAACGTCTTCATAAAATGTATATTTTTAAAAAGTCCAATCATTTTTGAGTAACTGAGAGAATTTCAGAGACGAACATAATTTGGAATATGTGAACAAAAAATAAATAAAAAGTGGACTTTTTTAAGAAACAAGAATCATATTTAGAATTTTTGAGCAAATTTAAAACAGCGAACATTTTTTGAATTTATGAACAAATATTTGTAAAATGAAACATTTTAGATATTCCAAACAAAAAATGAAACCATGAATATTTTTTCAACTTGTGAACATTTTCTTAGAAAATGGAACATTCCACGAAAAAGGAAAAAAAGAAAAAAAAAAGAGAAGAGAACAAAAGAAACAGAAAAAAAAATAGACAGAAAAAGAAAAACTGGATAGAAAATGAAAAATAAAAACAGGTTCAGAAACTTTTAGAAGGTTCCCAAAACCAGAAGCTGAAAGCTGTACGTACGCTATACTTGGGCCGGCCCAAATTGCTGGTTAGGTCGCCCCGCCAGTGCGATTCACGCACTATTTCATGCAGTATGCGTCAAATAGGGTTTTCCAGGCGAACGACATTCCTATATAGCGCTTCAGGCACCCATTTCATTGCATTTATTAAAGGGCACTGATAGGCGCCGGCGGACCGGCCCAACTTTCGGCCGGTCGGTCACTAGCCGCCCGATATGTGCGTGCGGAACCGCGCGATCTGCACAAACCTGCAGTCCCCTCTTTGTCATCCTCCGCACACCTCGCGGAGAGAGAAAAAAGAGTCACTCGCGCAGCATGCCGCACCCCTCTGCATCTCGCTCCAGGACATAGCTCGCCATCTTCCCTCGTTGCAGCTCACCGCCGTCATATCTCGTCACAGAACAAAGGTCGATGCAGCTCCCTTGTCGTTCTCGTTCATCAATGGTAGTAGCAAAAAAAAATTGACGGATGTAGCTGTCCACGTTGCCGGTTCCGGCAAAAATCAACGATGCAGCTTCCCTGTTCGTGTTGGTCCGATCACCGGTTCCAGCAAAAAAATTGTTGGATGCAGCAAAATCAATACATGGTTCCAGCAAAAATACCTCTCTTCCCCGCCACCCCTCTGTTGGTCGTAACACCGTGCACTGCTGGTTGTAGCTCTCCGCACAGCTGGTTGCAGCTCCCCAGAGTGCCGATTCCAGCAAACGGCAGCGTGTCGTCGCGGCCCTGGAGCTACCAGTTCCAGCAAAAAAATGCCGATTGCAGCAAGGACGGATGCTGGTTCCAGCATTTGGGCATCGCGGTTGCAGCTCAGGGCTGAGCCGGTTCCAACATCCCATGCTGCCCCATGGTAGCAAGACGTCGTCGACGCTCCAGCAGCGCCCTTTGCCTTATGCAGCTCTCGCTGAGCCGGTTGCAGCTCGCGGACGAGCTGGTTCCAACATCTACCCATTGATCAGGGCGCCGCGCGTCTCCCTTCTCTTCCACAGCCACCCGCACACCTAACCGCCATGAAGGAAGGAGGAGGAGGAGGGGGCGGGGAGAAGCGGCCATGACTATGATTCGGTGCCACGACATGAGAGGGGGTAGGGGCTGAGAGTGACGCAACGGGACTGTGGGGAATGAACGGTGCCAAGACGGAGAGAGGAGGTTAGTGCGAGCGCAGCGCCGAACTCGTCGGTAAGAGAGAGAGAGAGAGAGAGAGAGAGAGAGAGGTGTGAGCGATCTGAGAGATGAGGAGATAAGATGGAGGAGAGAGGCCGCGATATTTCTGTTTCCTTCCACCACTCGTGTTCGCATGGGTCCCATCGCGCGTGGGCCTGAAGGGGACACATGCAGCAACCTCGCGTGGACGCGTGATCAACCTTAATCACATGGTCAGCGTGCGTCCGGTGGAAATCGTTGAGCCGGTCCGCCGGCTACAAATGTTTCCCTTCAGCAAAGGGGCGCACACCCCTCCTGCTAGCTGGCCTGACCCATCCAATTTTTTTTCTTCTGTTTTTAACTCTCAGAAAAACTGAGTGAGGGGGTAGGGTAGGATTTGAACACACGACGTCCTGTTCTTTGTTCCCCACAGTAACCAACCGGACACCCTCCATGTTTGTTTACATCTTCACTATTTCCTTCTTTCTTTTTCCTTTTTCCTTATCTTGCTCCTGTTTTCCTTTTTTAGAACGGTTTGTTTAGTTTTTTATATTCTTTTTATTTTTAATTTCTTTTGCTAAATGCGTGAACTTTTTTTTAAAATGCGTGAATTATTTTCAATATCAAAGATTTTTTTTTCAAAATTGACGAACGTTTTCCAAAATTGATGAACTTTTCTTAAATGCGTGAATTATTTTTCAAAATCTATGATCTTTTTTCAAATTCAAAATTGATGAATTTCCCTGAAAGTTGAAGATTTTCTTTCAAAATCAATGAACTTTTTTCAAAATTGATGGAGTTTTTAAAAATAGATGAATCTCTTTTCAAATTTGCCAAAAAAATTCAAATTTTATGAACTTTTTTTCAAAATCGATATTTTCTAAAAAACATTGAAGACCTTTTTTAAGTTTGTGAACTATTTTGAAATTTGATAAACTTGTTTTCAAATTCGTGAACTTTTTTGAAGGTTGTGAACTTTTTTGAATTTGGCAATTCTCATTCATGTTCGTGAAGTTTTTTTTGAAATATGCGAGCTTTAAAATTTGGATCACATTTTTTAATAAAATCATATTTTTTCTAAAATATTTTCAAATAATTCAAAAATATATATGATACAAGAACAGTATAGTGCAATTTTGTGTTTACTAACGTGGCTAGAATTATTCTTAAACTTTCCTCGCTGCTACAGATACTAGAGTCCACTGGTTCAAGTTACGTCTAAAGTTCGAATCTTTTGGATACGCTCTTTTTGGTGTTTTTTGTGCGCTGTTATACGATTTTGTTGCTCTGCTCGTCTGTGGGTCCGCCCACCAGGCGCTACCAAACAACTGCAGTTGCATGTACTGAGCATGTCTAGACTAAGCATGTCTCAAATGGGAACAACTATGCTAGGGTGGGAACAGCTACCAAACACACCCTAGTGATCGAAAAAAATGTTCGCAAAAACTAAAAAAATGTTCATAATTTCGAAAATGTTGGCCGTTTGATAAAAAATGTTTGCGAATGCAAAAAAAATCATGGATTTGAACTGGTTCACAATTTCAAAAATATGTTCATGAATTCACAAAATACTCATGATTTCAAAACATATTCACGAATTTTAAAATATGTTCGCAACACGAAAAGAAAAAGGAAAACAGAAAAGAAAAGAGAAAATGAAAAATAAAAAGCAAAACTGAAAAGAATAAATAGAAAGAAAAAACAACGGAAAAAGAGAGAGCCGGTTCAGGAAAGGTTCTAGAACCTTCCTAAAATATGTGTGGGGAACATCCCGGAATGGGCCGGCCTAGAAGAAGACCACGCGCACGGAATAAGCTTTCAGGATGTTTGAGCTGCAGGAGCCAGCCATATTGCTTCAGTTAGCAGCATTTCTGACAGTGATCCACCCTAAAAGAAACGTTATCGCTGTGATCCCAGACTTATAGGCTGCAGATCCTCATTAGGCTGTAGTCAGACTCAATCTGCATGAAGAATAGCCATTATGGCAGGAAACTGACATTTGTTTGTGCTTCAGGATTGTGCAGCACTCACAATCCTGTATACCCAGACGTATAGGCTGCAAGCGAAACAAATGGCAATTTCCTGCCAGGGACAATTGAGGGTGCTGCACAAGATTGAAGAATATGTTCCACAGATTCTCACCTATGACGGTAACACGAGAAACCACAAATTTCGGAATAATATTACGTTACTATAACCATTATTACATAATAACCGGGAGGACTTTACACTTGGACTGAACGTTACAAATGGATATGGACTGGAAGTGTGTGTACTCATGTATTGTGAAACACAGTATATCTGTAGTGAGGGTCCGAGAGACCAAGTAGTACTCATGAAATGAAAATGGGACCCGAGGGGGCAATCTCTCTGGTTCACGCAAGAGCTATCTTCCAGATTACATTTTCATGACCAGCCTGTAGAAGTAATCTCTGAACCACAATGGGGCATAATACAGGATCGTCAGAATAGCAGTGAACTGCCCATAGGCGAACCAAGCAGGAGGATTTTTCTTAAGAACCAATTTGACGACTCTCTTTGCAAGGTCTTCTGCTGTAACACACCCGGCACCCTGGGATATATCCGTCCTGGCTCGAAGTGATTTCTCATATTTTTTGTAGTACTTCCAGTCGTTTATTTGATCATACTTGTCTGCAGAATTGCTTCCTATGTTTGACTTTGTACCTCCTGGGGCAACTATCATGACATTTATGCCAAAATTTCTTAGTTCCACCCTGTAACAAATTAACAATCAAATACCTACCAAGTTAGAATGGGAGATAATGGAGAAATGCATATTCAAAGAGTACAAAATGTGCAGTAACAAGTTGAAAGAGCTAACCATGCAAGAACATGACATGTGAAATTACAAAGGAAAAATCGGAATAGTGTTCCTATGTTGTATATGTTGCCATTGGGTTCTTAGATCTTACGGTTTCTGTCAAGCAATCATTTCCCCACATGATTAAATCATCTTGTGATATTCAAGTAAAGGTACAAAAAACATCTAATACTAACTACTTAACATAAACTAACTGTTAAGTGCTCTATATTTCCCCCAAGTTAGATTAGAGCTCAGAAAATTAATACGATATCAATTTTTTCAGATGAAGGATTGGAATATCACCAAAGAACTAGCCATGGACAGGGGTGCATGGAAGCTTGCTATCCATTTGCCAGAACCATAAGTTCGTCGCGAGATCTTATGGGTTTCACCTCTAGCCTGCCCCAACTTGTTTGGGACTAAAGGTTTGTTGTTGTTGTTGAAGGAATTTCAATTTTAAGAATGCATACAAAGTTGCATCCATAAGTAATGTTTCACCATCGGCTTGTACCTTCAGATGCTTTAAGTTGTCCCATAAAAAATGCTTTACATTTCGATGGAGAGCACAAAATCACTCTAACAATAATCCTTGAACACACAAACCTTAATGTATCGCTCAATGCATGAAGAGCGGCTTTTGATGCCGAATACGCACCAGCCCATGGTCCTGGAGCCAAGGCTGTAATGCTTCCAACATTCACAATTGTACCTTCTTTTCTTTCCATCATATGGGGAATAACTGCTTGAATCATCCTCATTGTTCCTGCATGTGAAAGGACAGGTAAGGTCATTTAGTCACACAAATGCAGGTCCAAATATTAATTTAGAAAAATAGTATGTTACTATTTTTTTTTGAAAAGTGACATTACAAAAATGAACCATCCAATCCAAGCAGAGGAACAGAAGCATTAAAAGATCAACACCTCAATAGTTCATATAGGATGAAGTTGTAAAGTACACACATTCAATTGTTATCACTAAGCTTTCAGATGAGAGACCGTCTTAAAGGTGAAACAACTGCTGGCCTTGCTGAATTATTTTCCAATCACTTATGCAATTAGAGATTAGACATGTTTATCACAGGATTAATGGACGATATAGCATTCGTGGGAAGAGACAGGTTCTGAACTCCACAATTTCAATTGCCTCCCAGACGCCGTTAACATCGCAGCAGCAAGCACACTATACTTCTCCTATTGTGTTCATTTATCTTTAACAGTTTTGCTATTGGGACAAGAGATATTCTTTGAAAGACAACTGACCTGATCATTTCATCAGTGGTACAGGATGCAGCATGTCCTGCTATATGTTTTAAAAGTAGGGGTATACAGCCCCTTGTTCACTTCAGATTGTAATTCAAGCTGTAGGCATCCTATACTAGCTGCTGTTGTAATATGATTGCCAATGTGATTCGTTAAATCTCAGTCCAATAAGCTAGATACTGACAGCATACCACTGACTACAGTCTACTGTACTTCTCAAGTCTTCTGGACATATACTACATTTGAAGCACTCCCATGAATAAATTCACATATTTCTATCCTCCCTTCCTTCATGGCGAGACGGCCTTGGGGTGTTTTTTGTTTTTTAAAGAAAGAGGACAGCCGTAGATAGATCCAACTATAAAACACTTTTGTTTCACCATGAATCTGTTAGAATCCAGAATCCAAAATCTTGTCTACCTTAGAGGACGTCGCAATCATCAAGCTGCCAAACAAACAGAAGAAACAAACTATCCTCGCACAAAAAGAAAACAATGATTTTGGTAGCCTACCATAAACATTGGTGTCAAAAACCTGGTGGAACGACTCCATGGGCACCTCAGCCACCGGCGCGACGAGGTGGACCCCCGCGTTGTTGACGAGCACGTCGACGCGGCCTAGCTCCCGCAGGGCGTCCTCAACGGCGCGGCGCGCGCTCTCTTCGGAACGCACGTCGAGCTCCAGAAGCAGGTACCGCGGGTCACCCTCGAGCCCGCGCATGGACGCGCGCGACCGCGCCGTGGCCACGACCGCACACCCCTCCGCCGCGAACGCGCGCGCCATCGCGTGCCCGATGCCCCCCTCCGAACAACCTGTCACCAGCACCACCGGCCGCCCCCGCCCCTCTCCGTCCCCTCCGGGAACCGCCATCGCCGGGATCCTGCCTCCTTTGGCTCACGCCGGGTGGCCGGAAAGACGGGATATTCCCGTTTCCTTTGCAGTACTACTACTGTAGTGGGAGTCTGGGAGGTGTGACCTTTTCCGCTGACTATTGGTGCGTACTCGCGTCGTGGCTCATAATGAGGATTTTCCGCCTATTTATCAACAACGTGGCCTTGTCGATGTTTTTTTTATAGGACCTAAGGCCCCGTTTGATAGCTCAGTTTTTTTAAAGTATTCTAAGAATACTGCAGTTTTTAAGATTACCACAGTTTTAATTACCATGAGGTGTTTGGCTGCCACTAAAAACTACTATGTTTCTAATACTGAATTATTTGCAAAACCATGGTATTATCTCTGTATAAAAAATAAAAAAACCCAAGACCTCTTTTTTTAAAACAGAGCTCGTGAAAGAAAGGCCTCATCGTTATCTTCTTCCTTGCTCCAAGCCGCTGCTGCCCCCTCCTTCGTTCTCCCGTTGCTTTCGCTCGGCGAGCTTGTTCTGCCGGATCTCGTTCAGTGTGGTCCACATGCAAGCTGCTAGCCGGAAGCGGTGCTGACCTTTGCCTCTGCTGCGGTGCCCTGTATGTTGGCTGCTCGATCGTCGGATCGTCGTACACCGCCTCACTACGCTGGCTGCTGGTCCCTGCCTCAGCGAAGCCCCTCTAGCCCCGCCACGCTAGCCTAGAGAAAATAGGCAAGCAAATCCTGCTGGACTCGAGCTTGCTACCCAGGCGTATGGATGCAAAGCTGATTTGCTACTCTTCTTGATCATGCGATTTTTGTCTACCCGTGCTGGCCACAACACACGAATGTCCATACCCAACTATATAATCCACTCTGATCAAGCAAACTATTGAGTGATTGCAACTAGCCAGGAACATACGTGTTCGTAGCTGCTATCAACTGCCTGGCTAGTTAGCTAATTTACATTGTTGCATAAAGCACTAGCCAAACAGGTCATAATATTCCCAATACAGCAAAATATTTTGATATATCAAAACTGTGGTATCTTGCACCTACGGACTAAAATACTGTGGTTTTTCAATACTTCAGTTTTTGCAATACCTTGCTATCAAACACAACCTAATTCATCTCCAATTCTTTTTTTTTGAAAGTAATTCATCTCCAATTCTAACACGTAAAATCAGACACCATATCCGTTCGCGGACTGGTGAAGACTAGTCCGCGAAAAATGCTATGGTAGCCTTTCGTCTTTAATTTTTTAAGTCTGGAAACTCAAAATAACAACATAGCAAATCGTATATGATTGAAAATATTGACAGTAGTTCAAACTTAAAACTAGCACATATGTTCTAGTTGTCCTCTTTAACCGCCCACAGATGCTCAATACAATCTTCTTTGAGTTGCTCATGGGGTGCTCGATGCTGAATTTGTTGATGCATTTAAACAAAGTCATCAAACGTGTTCTGATGGGGAAGTTGGATATGATCACTCATTTTTCTTGAATTCAAGACCCACGACAGCATTTTCACCCTCATCCTCTATGATCGTGTTGTGTATGATCATAGAACATGTAATCACCTCCATAAGATTTCTGAATCCCATTGTTTAGCAGGTCCACGAACAACTGCAAAACAGGAGCACTCAAAATGCCCTCTCCGCATCCTTTCTAAATTCTTCTTATCTTTGGGCAAGTAAGACCATTTCTGACCAACTGGCTCAGAGATGTTGACAAAAATAGCCCACGAATGATAGATACTGTCAACCAGATAATAGGTCATATTGTATTCATGCCCATTGACAGTATGGTTGCAAGGAGGAGCTTGTCCTTCAGTCAACCTAGCAAACAATAGAGACTGCTGCAGCACACTGATGCCATTGTGAGACCAGGACATGCCAAAGAAAGCGTGCCAAATCCAGAGGTCCCGTGATGCAACTACTTCAAGAATGATGGTGAGCTTCTTAACATGGCCCTGATATTAGCCTTGTAGAGCTATTGGGTAGTTCTTCCATTTTCTGTGCATGCAACCAAAAGATCCGAGCATACCCGGGCACCTTCTTGCTTCGGACATTGCCAAGAGCCTCTCGGTGTTTGCGATAGTCGATTCTTTCAAGTACTGAGGTCCAAACACCCCTATCAGAGTGGTAGAAAAATCTGACTGTGGCGTCTTCGCATGTGCTCTTAGACATCCGGAGGTATTCATCCCATGAATCTGCGGCCGTACCATATGCAAGCATCTGCAATGCAGCCGTGCACTTTTGGTAACCAGAGAATCCAATTCTTCCTATCTTCTATAATACGAAGCAGTCACCGTAGGACCGGACGCCATTGTAGAGGATATCGAAGACACTTTTTCGTATCCGAAAGCATTGGCAAAAAATGTCCATGAATAAGGCATCACAGGCAAAATAGTTGTCCATTAGCGTCAAATGGCCCCGTGCGCTCCTCCGATTGCGCACTTGATGACCCTTGATCGATCCCTCGAAACTGAGAACATGCTTTTCTGCAGCCTCCGCTTCTACAAGCACCGCCTGCATCATCACCGTTTCATCCACATAGTCCTCCTTATCGAATAAGTTGTCGAACAATTGAACGTAGTGCTCGTATATGTACTCCATTTCCTAATCCTTTGCTTCAAAGAAGGGCAAAAAAATTAGCACGGGCATTTCATGAAACACTTGTTGGACGTGGTGACCCCCGTAGGGGCGGATGGTACCTATGCGACAGATGGACGAGAGGTCTGGACCGGTGATGGAAGACAAGCAGTATGGAGGCCGGGCGTAGCGATGGAGGTCACATAGTTCCATGAAGGACTTGGCGGGCAGCCGTTGTGGAAGAGGAGCGACGTCGGCGAGAGAGAAAACAGATGCAGAGCAAGAGGAAAGTATGGAGACGCGGGTCCGAGCGGGGTTTTGGGTGGGCCGGGGTGTCGCAGTCCTATGCGGATGGTGTCCAGACCCCCACAAAGCCCCCTGGTTTGCTTCCGGTTTGTGAGAAAATGAAAGTCCGAGCTAGTCTACGGACTGATGCAGTATGATGTTGGATGGCAAACTGCGTCCGAACACATCAGTTTGTATGCTTACGGGAGGTTTGAGGGTCTGCTTTGGAGATGTTCTAAGGTCATTCCAACATTGTCCCTTGAAAAAGACACATTGTTTTTCCACTGGACCAGTCCACGGACATGGATACAGAACCGATCATCCAACCGCACCCTCTAAACGTCCACCGTCCGTCCAGGTCCGAAAATTTTCATTTTGAATGCATAGCAGTATGAGAAAATGAAAGTGCAGTGTTCATAGTGCTGTATCACAACCAAAAAGAGGTGGATGTTTAAAGTTTTAACATGCGCACGATCACAAAATAACCAATCCAGCAGTCCGTGCAGAAAAGGACATTTTCCCCTCCCATATTGGCTGTTCAAGCATCTTGCTCACTCTGCCGCCACCTTCTTACCATCCGCCTTCACTTCGACCGCCAAGCACTTCAACATCTTCACACGAACAACACACAAAATCATCGCCGCATCCGGATCCAACTCGACCATCATCATGGTCAACATTTTGGTATTCTTCGAAGTAGTCGCAAGCTCAACCCTCATTTCTTCGAGGTCGATCTTCTTCTCGATAGATGCCATAAAGATGTTAAAACTCTCTGCCTTCTTTTCCTCCTTCATATCGAAGCACTTGACACATGCATTCTCCTTCACCAAGATGCTCTTGAACCTCACCATCATCTTGGCTACCGCCCCTTCTCACTTCTCCTTCTACGTATCCCCCTCCATCATGGATCATCTTCAAACTGCATGTCCGCATCATCATATGCCATCTTGCCCGGTTCAGACATACCAGCAAACAGGGAGCGGGCACCATGTTGATCCACGCCCAGAGTCTACGACCGTACAAGCTAAGGCGATGCCCAGTGGGTGAAATGGAGCGGCATTGCGTTGACGTAGACGCAACATGGCACGTATCCCGCGGCGAAGGCCGGGGACTGTCAGTCGAGCTACTTGCAGGCTTAGAACTAGGTGGATGATATTTCCCTAGTTAGGGCGGTGTGTGCATGGATGACGTCGGTGGTGGCGCCCCGCATCCCTGGCACGCTCGCCACCCCGTCGCCCTTATTTTTGCCGGTCGGCCCAACAATTGCCTTCACTTTGGTGCGGCAGGCTTGCTGTGTCACCGAGTTGATCTTCTGGGCGGCCACCTTCTTCAGATCCTCCTCCTATGTCAACTCCGAGGACTCTTTTGTATGTGTCAATGCGGCGGCGGAAGCGAAAAGCATAGGAATTGGGGAGAAGAGCCACGACGATCAGCATGAAGAGTACGGCGAAAGAGAGGTTTTGATGCAAAAATAGTGCGAACTGCTCCAAATGCGCGGGCTTTGCCTCAGTTTTGGGTGGCCGAGGGTGTCGAAGGTCCGTACTCTAGCAAATCCCCCTAGTTTGCTTCCGTTTTGTGGGAAAACGGACACATGAACGCGTTCGCGGACAAATAAAAGTCCGCATTAGATGATTTGCAACATTTAGAGTGCTTGGTCTAGATGATGGTGGTTGTTTTGAGGGTCCACGTTGGAGATGCTCTAAGGTCATGTATTAAGCATCACATGTGTCAGTGTCAAAACCGACGGATCTCGAGTAGGGGGTCCCGAACTGTGCGTCTAAGGCGGATGGTAACAGGAGGTAGGGGATACAATGTTTACCCAGGTTCGGGCCCTCTTGATGGAGGTAATACCCTACGTCCTGCTTGATTGATATTGATGATATGAGTATTACAAGAGTTGATCTACCACGAGATCGTAGAGGCTAAACCCTAGAAGCTAGCCTATGATATGATTGTTGTTGTCCTACGGACTGAACCCTCCAGTTTATATAGACACTGGAGGGGGCTAGGGTTACACAGAGTCGGTTACAAGGGAGGAGATCTACATATCCGTATTGCCAGGCTTGCCTTCCACGCCAAGGAGAGTCCCATCTAGACACGGGACGAAGTCTTCAATCTTGTATCTTCATAGTCCAACAGTCCGGCCAAAGGATATAGTCTGGCTGTCCGGAGACCCCCTAATCTAGGACTCCCTCAGTAGCCCCTGAACCAGGCTTTAATGACGATGAGTCCGGCGCGTAGTTTTGTCTTCGGCATTGCAAGGCGGGTTCCTCCTCCGAATACTCCATAGAAGATTTTGAACACAAGGATAGTGTCCGGCTCTGCAAAACAAGTTCCACATACCACCGTAGAGAGAATAATATTTCCACAAATCTAATCTGCTGACAAGTTTTGACAGCATGGCATCATGTCATGGCCCGGTCATTATTCGAGACCGTTTTTCTCAACCAGCACCGCACATATCGCGAGGCGGTTTTCTTGACACGTCTTGTCAAAGAAGAGATCGTGTCCCCCTTATTACGGGATTCTCATCAATACAGACGTGGGTAACCCAACCGCGCCATCAATTACGGCGCTTGGGGAATAAGCGATTTTACCAGGCAAGTGGGGAGGCGCATCGCCTCTTCCACCCTTATAAAGGGACAATGATTCACCCTTTTCACCCACGCCTTCTTCCTCCTTGCTTATCCATTCTCGCACACTCGAGCTCCAGCGCCCAAGTTCGCGTCTTTCTCCTCAAACCACTCCAGGCAAGTGGATGGTCTCCTCCGTCACGGAGGAGCACATCACAAAGTTACGGGAAGCCGGATATCTGGCCACGGATATCGCGCACCGGCTGCCAGATGCGGGGCAGATCATTCCTTCGCCCGAACCCTAAGAGAGGGTAGTATTTCTTACCCACTTCGTCCTTGGACTGGGATTTCCCCTCCACCCGTTTGTCCATGGGCTCATGTTCTACTACGGGCTGGATTTTCATGATCTGGCCCCCAATTTCATCCTCAACATCTCGGCGTTTATCGTCGTGTGCGAGGCCTTCCTCGTATCAGGCCCCACTTCGGCCTGTGGCCGAAGACCTTCAATGTCAAACCGAAGGTGGTGGTCGGCCAGCAAGCAGAGTGCAGAGGCGCCATGGTGGGAAAAATGCCCAACGCCACCTGGCTCGAAGGCTCCTATGTGGAGACCATAAATGGGTGGCAATCGGGGTGGTTCTACATCACCGAGCCGCGCGACACCAACTGGGTGGCGGCCCCCAAATTTCGATCTGGAATCCCCATGCGGCTCACTTCCTGGAAAGAGAAAGGTCTGTCCTGGGGTTCCCCGGTAGAGCTGACCGGACTCCAGACCTGTATCCGAAACATGATGAGCACGAAAATCAAGCTCGTCAACGACAGGCGTTCATTCTGTGGGAGTTCGACCCGGCCAAGCACCAGACGCTGCGAGAGCTCTTCGACACGACGCACAAGGACGTCTAGAAGGTGCTGTTCAAGGGCACCGAGGTACCTCCTCCCCTTACCGAGGACCGCGGACTCAGCGCAAAGCGCCATGCCAATCTGGTAAGTTTTTCATATCTCACAAGATATTTATTTTCCCCAGTTTAATCATGTGCGGGATCTAAGCTTCCACGCCATTAACAGGACTGGGTAAAGACAGCGGAGCAGCTCGATTGCCCAGCCCCCCTGCCTGAAGATCCTGCAGATGCTCTCCTAACAGAGATGCTGGCTCCGACACCTTACGAGGTGCCGGTGAAGAAGACCAAAAAGAAGGCCACGGGGACCCGAAAGGGTCTCCGGTGCAAGGTTATATCGGACTCATCGTCCGATAACTCCGATGCGCCCTCCTTCCACGAAAACGAGGAGGAGGAAGAGGAAAGTTCTCCTCCCCAGACGGGGGAGACAAGAAAAGGAAGGCCGACCCAACCGGGGAGGCCGAAGGGTCCAAGAAGGGAAGGACCCTCCTTCCGGACTGCTCCACGACGGCCGCCTACAGCGGTGATGAGTGGTTACCCAAGGAGAAGCCCCTGGTGAAGTCGTAAGTATCCGGACACCATAGTAATTCATGGTATGTTTTATTGCGCTGTTTCTCATTACGCCGCATATGATTATGCAGTCCGTCCCGAGCCCATCTCGACGTATCTTCGTCGGACGGTTCATTGGACTCGTCGGATATGAATAGCGATTCACTTCCGACCGCCTCCACCCCTTGCCCTACGGACAACGTCGGGGTGTTATCCCGAAAGGCACCGAGCCGAGGGGAGATAGTCCTGGGGGCGCCTTGAGGCGACCTTCCGGACCCTAGGCGCAAAGGGAGCAAGACTCCCACGGGCTCCAAGTTCGGCCCCCAGCCGAATACTGCCCCGGAACCTTCGGTGGTTCCGGACTCCGGTAGGCGATCCCCCGTTAAGGGGGGCAAGCCGCCCATGCCGGTGTCCTCTGTCCATCCAGAGGCACCGGACAACTTGTTGGAAGCGCTTCGCGGCGCTTCCATCGACGAAGAGCACCACACTATCATGAGTGCGGTGATCGAGAAAGTTCAGTCCGCCAAAAACGGACTGACCGAAGCTTGCGCCAGCCTCCTAACAGGCTTTGAGGTAAGCAATCAAAATATGAGAAAATATTACCACATAGACAGTAGCCCCTGATGCTCTGTTTGGCGTTTGCGCAGAAAGGCCGAATAGAGGATCAAATAATGACTCAGGAGTCTAATCAGAATATGTCTGTGTGCATGTGCAGGCTTCACTGCTAGTCATTGTCGCACGTACTGCGGAGGTCGCTGCACTGAAGCAGGACCTTGAGCGGTCCGAGAAAGAGCTCGGCCTTACCAAGAGGCAGCTCGAGGAGAGCAAAGGTAAGCAATACCTTGTCTATATATTAAAAAGGAATTTGGTTGTAAAGTAATAGGATCATTATGAATTTGTCAGGGGCCACAACCGAGGTGGCGACCCTGAAGAAGGCGTTGTCCGAGGCCGAAGACAAAGCGGCCAAGGAGCGAATTGAGCGGGAAAAGTAAGAAGCCCGGGTAGGCGAGGTGCAGCAAGAGCTTGAGGCTCTCGCCAAAAAACACGAGTCCTTGGAGCTTGACTCTAAGACGCGAGAGTCCGAGCTTGCGAAGGCGCTCGAAAGCGCACGGAGCGCCAAGGCTGAAGCCCACAAGGCCCTCCAGGAGATGGATACGGTGAAGAAGATAGCAGCAAGTAAGGCATTCATTATGCAAAGCAAGCATGTGAAGGAAACTTTCCTTTTACTTACCCGAGTTCGGAGCTCTCCAGGAGCGTTCGCAGATCTTCCCCGCAGTGTACTGGATGCCGCGGAGTTTTACTGAGCTAAGGAGGGGAGCTCGACGGAAAATTTGTTCTGGTCTCAGTATACTGGGACCGAACACCCAATGCCCTTGAGCGACCAGCTGAAGCAACTTGTCGAGCTTCACAAGGCGGCCGAACAGGCCATGAAGGGCCTTATAGTCCGGATGTGGCCTGGCGATCCCCTGCCTAGCAGCTACTTCGGTCTGGTGAGGCGGCTTGTGGATGCCTGCCCACGGCTTGAAGTTAGAAAGCGGTCCGTCTGCATCGAGGGTGCGCGCAGGGCCTTTGCCCGGGCGAAGGTGCACTGGGCGAAGCTGGACGCCGTGAAGCTGGTGAAGGAGGGGCCGCCGGAGGGCAAGGAGCATCGCTGCCCCGAAATGTATTATGACAGTGTCCTGAAGGGTTCCCGCCTTGTGGCAGATGAATGTGCTAGGGATGTAATTTTTGAATGAACATGCTCATGTGATCCTGTAATATGAAACGAGTTCATTTGCGCTATGCAACGCTTTTTGAATTTAAAATATTACCTTCTGTGCGGCCGTTTATAAAATCTGAGAGTTGGCCAGTCGTTGGCTTTTGCCCCCATGTAACTAGTACTGGGGTGTTCGGGATAAACCTGAGCACTCTTTATCCCAATTTTGGGTCCTTTGAGGGAGGTGTTCAGAACAACGACCAGGCAATCGGACTATACGTCTTTATCACTCTCACTTAGCCATAGAAGTCTACAATTTTAAATTTTGGCGAAGCCCCTAGTATTCGGAAGGCCGAATTGGGGGCGCTATATACGCCTAAGTCGCACAAGACCGACTCCTCGCCCGAAGCGGGAAAAGTCTTTAAGGACTTGAGACCTCTCGAACATCGACCAGCTCTCGCCTTATCATGGCAGTCACTTTTCGGCTTTCTCTACTGAGGTGCTCGTCCGGAAGAACCGGGACACAATCACAGTAGTTCTCTAGCGCTACCTTAGCCGATATAGCGGAACGTAAGGTACCAAAGCATGGGAGCCAGGCAAACCCAACTATTGACCCAAGACATGATTCAGAGCTGATGCATACAATGCTATAAGTTCGGGGTGCCGCATTATCGAAAGTGTTCGGACTTCTCACACCGTATTATGGGGTAAACGAAAGCCCCTGGCGTACTGACCGTACCAGAATGTACGGGTGCAAGTTGTTGTAAATGAACATATAAGCAAAAAGGGATGGATAATGCAATAATAGACTAATGCTATGCATTGTTATTTAAATAATACGTCGAAGTGTACTGATACAAGTAGTGCAATAAGCAGAAAATAGGACTATTTGACATGTTCTATCCAAGGGCAAGCTGCGTATGGATAGTAGAAAGCGGGTATATCGATTATTATTAGAGACCACCTGGGGATTCCCGTGTACATCTTAGCTTCTTGCCTCCTTGGTTGTTCCTTCCCGTAATGTGTCCGGCAATCGTACTGCCAGAAAGGGCTTACAGAGAGTTATGTCCTGAAAGAGAAAAATGATAAAGGTATACAGCCTCTAGGGCGGTTAAGCCGCATTGCGGGACGTGCCTTGATCGTGCCCCCGCCTATGCCCATGGTATTTTCAGTGCGTAATTATGTACACGCGGTACGAATTTCGTCGCTTGACTAGGACTGGGACGGGGGCCGAATTGCTAGGCGAGTTCTGAACGTGCCAGGCGATCCTGTTGCAGTTTACTCCGGACTCGCTTGACGGTGTCCGGGGGATGTATCGCCGAATTGGTGGTTTGCCTTAAAAGGCTGCTTTCTGCTTCTGTTGCGAGGGCCGTAGTGTGCTCTTCCGTGTGGAGCGAGCGTTCTGTGTTTCCATTGACTGTTATGACCCCCCTAGGTCCTGGCATCTTGAGCTTGAGATATGCGTAATGCGGTACCGCATTGAATTTTGCAAATGCGGTTCGGCCGAGCAGTGCGTGATAGCCACTGCAGAACCGGACGATATCGAAGATTAACTCCTCGCTTCGGAAGTTGTCCAGAGATCCGAAGACCACTTCCAGTGTGATTGAGCCCGTGTAATGGGCCTCTACACCTGGGATGACGCCCTTAAAGGTGGTTTTGGTGGGTTTGATCCTTGAGGGATCTATACCCATTTTGCACACTGTATCCTGATAGAGCAGGTTCAGGCTGCTGCCGCCGTCCATAAGGACTCGAGTGAGGTGAAATCCGTCGATGATGGGGTCTAGGACCAGTGCGGCGGATCCGCCATGATGGATACTAGTGGGGTGGTCCCTGCGATCAAAGGTGATCAGACAAGCGGACCATGGGTTGAACTTTGGGGTGACGGACTCCATCGCATAGACGTCCCTTAGTGCATGCTTCCGTTCCTTCTTGGGAATGTGGGTTGCGTATATCATGTTCACCATCTTCACTTGTGGGGGGAACCTCTTCTGTCCTCCCGTGTTCGGCGGCCGGGGCTCCGCCTCATCATCACTATGCAGCCCCTTGTCCTTGTTTTCGGCATTTAACTTGCCGGCTTGCTTGAACACCCAACATTCTCTGTTGGTGTGATTGGTTGGCTTATCGGGGGTGCCGTGGATTTGACATGAGCGATCAAGTATGCGATCCAAACTGGACGGGCCCGGAGTACTTGTTTTGAATGGCTTTTTCCGCTGACCGGATCTAGAGCCTTTGAATCCGGCATTGACTGCCGTATCATCGGTGTTATCGCCGTTGTTGCGGCGCTTTTGTCTGTTACGACGTTGTCTGCCGTTGGCATCTTTGGTATCCGGAGTGCCCGGATTCCTTGATGTGTTGTTTCTGCGAGCCAGCCAGCTATCCTCGCCCGTGCAAAAGCGAGTCATGAGTGTCGTGAGGGCTGTCATAGACTTCAGCTTCTCCTGGCCGAGGTGCCGGGCAAGCCACTCGTCACGGATGTTATGCTTGAATGCCGCTAAGGCCTCTGCATCCGGACAGTCGACAATTTGGTTTTTCTTAGTTAGGAACCGTGTCCAGAATTGCCTGGCCGATTCCCCTGGCAGCTGAGTTATATGGCTTAAGTCATCAGCATCCGGTGGTTGCACATAAGTGCCCTGGAAGTTGTCAAGGAATGCGTCTTCCAAATCCTCCCAACTGCCAACGGAGTCTGCTGGCAAGCTATTCAGCCAATGCTGAGCTGGTCCTTTGAGTTTTAGTGGGAGGTACTTGATGGCATGCAGATCATCACCGCGGGCCATGTGGATGTGGAGGAGAAAATCCTCAATCCATACAGCGGGATCTGTTGTACCATCACACGATTCGATATTTACGGGTTTAAAACCCTCCGGGAATTCGTGATCCATAACTTCATCAGTGAAGCATAGGGGGGGTGCGGCGCCTCTGTGCCAGGCTATATCACGACGCAGTTCATATGAGTCTTGTCTGCTGTATTCGGTCCGGCCGGATTTACCTTTAGTGTATCCAGCGTGACGGTCATCGTCCCGCATTGGCGCACGCCCCCGTGACCCGTATATCGACCTTGCATGTTTTGCCCTGCTGTCCAATACGTCTCGCAGGTCCCGTGTGTTGCCCCGGGCCTTGGTATTTTTGTTTGAGTGGTGACGGGTGCAGGTTGAACTTCAGGCTGAAACTCCGCTCTGGCTCGGCCACAAAGTGGCCGGTCAGCCGCATCGTACACTGGTGATGTAGGTTTCAATGCTTGCTCCTCGAGGTGAGGTAGAAACCTGCGCTTTGGGTAACTCTTGGAGGGGCGCTCGAGTTCGTATTCCTCGGCCGCAAGGACTTCGGTCCATCTGTCTGCTAGCAAGTCTTGGTCAGCTTGAAGCTGTTGTTGCTTTTTCTTCAAGCTATTTGCTGTGGCCATAAGCCGGCGCTTGAAGCGCTCCTGTTCGATGGGATCCTCAGGCACGATAAATTCTTTGTTGCCGAGGCTCACCTCGTCTTCGGAGAGAGGCATGTAATTGTCCTTCTCCGATTCTCCATCTGCTGCCCGCTCTGGAGGGCTAGCTTGTTCACCCTCCCGCTCTAAATCGTGCTGGGGGGGGGATTGTTGTCGTCTTCGGCACTATCCGGTGTGTTATTGTCTCTTGTGCCGGTATCACTACTTTTGCTATGGCGGGACTTAGAGCGGCGCTGCTGACGTCAGCGCTTGGGTTGTTTCTTGGAGGGGTCATCCTCCGCTGTCTCGTCGCCATTGCCTTCTTTGGGGGTGTCCACCATGTATATATCATATGATGAGGTGGCGGTCCAGCGCCCTATGGGCGGTGATTCCTGTTCGTCTCCAGCATCGTCGTCCATGCCGTCGATGTCTTCGGAGTCGAAGTCGAGCATGTCGCTTAAATCGTCGACAGTGGCTACTAAGTGGGTGGTGGGTGGGGAGTGAATTTCTTCGTCGTCCGCATCCCATTCTAGCCGGACATAGTTCGGCCAAGGTTCTCCTGACAAGGAGAGAGACCTTAATGAATTTAGCACATCGCCGAAAGGTGAATGCTAAAAGATATACGCGGAGGTGAACTCCATGATCGCCGCCCAATCGGATTCGATAGGCACGGATGCAGGCGGCTCGGAGTCCGTGGCCGGAGACAAATCCAGTGGTTCGGCAACACGGCTCTCGTAAGGGGTGAAGTCAGTATCCGGCTCCATCACCACTGAGAGTGCGGCCTCCATGGCGGGGTCTATCCCTCCATCCTCGGATGACGCAATTTGCTCCGGATTGAAGGCCGGAGTAGTTGCAGATGCAATCTCCCGAACACTGTCCGACGACAGAGTTACGTCATGCTCGTCGTGATTGTGCGGCGCGCCTGACATGGGCTCGAATCCATCGAAGATCAAGTCTCCGCGGATGTCAGCAGTGTAGTTTAAGTTTCCGAACCTGACCTGATGGCCAGGGGCGTAGCTATTGATCTGCTCCAGATGGCCAAGCGAATTAGCCCGCAGTGCGAAGCCGCCGAATACGAAGATCTGTCCGGGGAGGAAAATCTCACCCTGGACCGCATCGTTACCGATGATCGAAGGGGCCATCGAGCCTTATGGTGACGACACAACATAACTCTCAATGAAAGCACCAATGTTGGTGTCAAAACTGGCAGATCTCGGGTAGGGGGTCCCGAACTGTGAGTCTAAGGCGGATGGTAACAGGAGGCAGGGGACACGATGTTTACCCAGGTTCGGGCCCTCTTGATGGAGGTAATACCCTACGTCCTGCTTGATTGATATTGATGATATGAGTATTACAAGAGTTGATCTACCACGAGATCGTAGAGGCTAAACCCTAGAAACTAGCCTATGGTATGATTGTTGTTGTCCTACGGACTGAACCTTCCGGTTTATATAGACATCGGAGGGGGCTAGGATTACACAGAGTCGGTTACAAGGGAGGAGATCTACATATCCGTATTGCCAAGCTTGCCTTCCATGCCAAGGAGAGTCCCATCCGGACACGGGACGAAGTCTTCAATCTTGTATCTTCATAGTCCAACAGTCCGGCTGTCCGGAGACCCCCTAATCCAGGACTCCCTCAACATGTCCTTACAAATACATCCTTACAAGAAAATCATATTTTTTTGCGTACCGAAGTATTCTTCCTCCTACATCCACCGCCAGCGCGCCATGAGCATTGCTCCATGTCATCTCTAGGTCTCCGCCTTGGTGGATCAAACTTTTTTCAACCCAGGAGTTTGTAGAAGCAACGGTCGGAAAGTTATTGATGCATACCATGAGATGCCGACAACCACGATTTGCGAAGCAAATCACCGTGAAACACTGATAATGGCTTGTCGAAACTCCGAAGACTATGAAATATGACCAAATCCAGGTGGATCCATCGGATCTCGGAAGACCACGCCAAAGGCATTGCTCCACACGCCTCCCGCCGGCGATAAGTACCCCAACGAAACGAGGAAAGAGCGGGAGAACATTATTCCTATACTGGAACAACACCACCGCCTTGTCGTCCCGAACCAAACTCAAAGACTCCCAAAATAAAACATGAAAAAATTACCCATGCTGCTACATGACAGGTCCGAGTACGATGTCAGTACAAGGTGGGGCAGTTAAGACGGTTTTCAGGGAAACTGGGTGGTGGAAAAAATAGAGCTAGATGAAAAAATTGGAACAAAGAAAAGGAGGGGAGCCTACGTAAGGTTGGATGAAACACTCTACGATGCAGAAAAAAGAACACTATTATTTTTAAGTACTAGAGCCATAACTAAAAAAGACTAAATAAACTAGATGTGACGGGAAGAGCTAGTGTGTGACTTGCCACAGTGAGAACCGAAGCTGGAGGCAGTCTCAGCGGTGTCAAAATGGGTGAGGGTATCTAGGTCCCATGTCGGTGAGGCGCCATCACCGGCATAGAGTGACTGCGCGACCCCAAATGATGCCCTCCATCCCATCAACCATCACCCTTGCTTCTGCCATGCCATTATTTAACTTGACCTGCCTTGCATTCTCATCAAATACATGGGCAGGCAGGGCAGTTTGCGGTGGCAGCATGATGTGCCATCCATGCTTCCTTTATGCCGAGGGAGCGATGATGGAGCCACATCCGTGACACATGTCTTGCGGGACCTGTCAAGGATGCTCTCGAGTACAAGATACTGGTCGTCCAAATACAATCTATAGTTTAACAATCCTCCACAAGATCTCGAGGCACATTAGTTTGTCATTTGTTGTAAACAATGTTGTGATACACCAGAATTTTTAGTGGAGACTGTCAAGTTGAACTTGCACCTAGAGCAATGGGACTAGACTTATTCGCGACCAAACAATGGACGGTGCCTTAAATTGTCTGTTTAGCTTGGAGAAGTTTCACCTATTGCTGATACTTGGTTGCCTAAGGCTAAACCCCACGGGTGGAGCTTATTAGTCATACTCCTGACCTGTTCATGAGCTTCCTCGAGATTACCCTATCTCATAGACCGTAACTAGTAGTCGGGCTCACATAGGTGTGTTCCTCTAAAGAATACTCTGTAGGATAGCATCTTACTTACACATGCTTTGAAACACATTAAGATAAAAGTCAACCCACCTTACAAATTACGAGAGTATTGCATCTCCAACGGAGTGGGTTAGTAAGGATATTCTCCTCAGTTGACCACTGGCTTCTTTTTCCAGGTCATAATTCACGGGATCTCCGATCACATAGGTTGGGTTACCCCCATGGCAACTTACGTGGGTCTCATGCCCATCTCCCTCGATGCATTTTATATCACAATCCATGATAGCCCTTTCATAAAGGGTGCCAGATTCTTAGTCGACTGGATATAATCCAACGCTATTACTCTGAAGTTTCTTGAATGCCTGACATATTTCAATCTTCTTCTTATATACTTTGTGGATTTCATGTTGTCCTTTGAACTCTTTGCCTTAGCAATCATTGTATGATTGTCACAGTTCATAAGGATAGCCGGAACTAGCTTATCAAACACTGAAAAATCCATCAGAAGTTCTTGAAGCCATTCTTCTTCGACACATGATGTGTCTAATGCTATGAATCTTCCATAGTCGATCTCACTAAGATCGTTTTGCTTGCGAGACTTCCAGGAAACAATACCACTACTAAGTGTGAAAACATATCCACTTGTGGCTTTCATCTCATCAACATCAGATATCCAATTTGAATCACTATACCCCTCAAGTACCATGGGTACCCAATATAGTGAATTTGGTAGTCCATATTACCTCGCAAATAATGCATGACTCGCACAACAGCATGCCAATGCACATCCCCCGGATTGGAAACAAACCAGCTCAGTTTACACACAACAAATGAGATGTCGAACTCAGTAGCACAAGCTAGGTACATGAGCAAACCAATCGCTTGAGAGTATCTGAATTAATCTATAGTCGTGCCTTCAAATTTTCGAATCCGCACGCTAGGATCATATGGTGTTGCAAAAGGTTTGCAGTCCAAATGTCCAAAACAACTCAAAATTTTCTCAACATAGTGAGATTGCAGAAGTGTAATTCCACCCTAATTATCTCTCAGCAGTTTGATGTTTAGGATAACATCAGCCGCATCATTCCCACGTCGAGGTGATGCGGTAGTTGGAAAAATCCAGTTCACGTTCATGGATGACACATATCATCATGTGTGCGACCAACGATAACAATAGGACAAGTGACAATGTATAGAAGGTTGCCGACATCTTCATAAATATATGGGTCAGAGTAATTACAAATTTTCTCATCGAGGATGACGTAGGCTTGCGATGTTCTGTGTAGATTGAACGGCAAAATTTGTCATACACGATGCATGATTCGAGCTCCTCTTAGTCTGAATGGATTTTTCTGCTCAATACGACTCCAATGGCGCAAATGCTTAGCCAATGGAGCTCCAATGCACAAAAATGATGACGACGTCGAGTGGTAGGTGGCATCTTAGAGTGGATTATTGTGCACGAAAGAAATAGGAGTCAGACATAGTTGTGCGTGTGTTCACGTCTCTCTTTGCAACTAGCACCAATCTTTTTAATCTCTTTTTTTTACAGAAGACAATTCTAGTTCTTGTGCAAGTCTGGGCAAAGGGCCAAAGTGAGGGTTCGGACGCGGCGTACAAAGGCCCAAAGTGGGGGCTCGAACGCGAGTTGCCAAAGCTCAGGATATCGTACCAAGGCTGATAAAAAAGGTGGAGAAATATTACTCCCTTCAATATTATGTATAGATATATCGGATCGAGTAAACATGCAATGTGTATCCATACCCGAGTAAAACTCATCCCACATCTATTTCCGACAACATCCGTATTCGTATTTGTTTTAAGAATATAGAAACTGAACTGGGAAGAGCACTAACCTATCGGTATCCGATCCCGTTTCCACCACTATATACCTAGTATTGCAAGTGAAGAGGCGATTGCACATCCATCTCTTTTTTGTGGGAGACACTGTTAGTTTTATTCCTCTATGATAGGAGGGTTACACCGAGAGAGGATTTGTGGCACATAAGTGTAGAAGCACCAAGTAACTCGCACGTGCTTTTCCTTTTGGCCTCCGATTTCAATCTTTCATATTTTTTGAATAAAAAGTCTAAACTAAATTCTGTTTTCATATTCGTATTTCTCGTGATCAGGGCTTTCAAATAAGATTCATTTTGAATATATTTTGACGAGTGACCGACAAAATCAAAAAAATTGTACAAAGTAAATAGCTTAAAGTTTCAATTTTGGAACTTGATACGAGTGGCCAAAAAAACACAAGTTTCAGACGCAAAATCGTAAATTTCAAGGATTAAAACTCAAAACTGTGCTCTCGTGCGGCATACAACTACTTTACGAATTGCGAGGCAATCGGGTGGCTGGGAAGAGCTGGGCTGGGCAGGTGCGTGCTCCCACACTTGTATGCCCCTGCGAATTTCCAGGTTTACCATGAGCTATCAGGAGTTAATGAAATACAATATGGTGGTTCACGCAACCAACAAACCGTGTGTCTCCACTCTACCAAAATTTGCCAGACAGTTGGCGACCCTATTCTGCTTAGATTCAACTTTTTGAAAGATAAACTCACGGCCTTCCAGTAATTATTGAATTTCCGATATCAAGTATCCGTTGCATGACCTGTCCATACCATGATTAGATATGGCATTGAGCGCTGCAGAGCAGTCAGACTGAATTATAACTAGGTCACTACACCACTGATGAAGTTTAAATGCGATGCCCTTCATGAGTGCACATAATTCAGCCTCCAAAGAATTGTTGCAGTGAAGCAACATGCGGCAGCTCAAAAAAATAACGTCACCCGAACGAGTACGAGGAATCATCACTGCACCGGTGCTTCCTTGTGACTCGACGTATGATCCATCATCCATGTACGTATGGTTCGGTCGCTTGACAATCACTGCCACCAGATCGATAACTACGTACGCTGACGTGTTAGAGTCGAAATGATCACCTGATATAGAGTTCAATCTGTAGCGATATGCTACGTTCTTAAGCTCGACAGGAACTTATATCTCCACGGAAAAATGCGTGGCATTTTAGGACTGTCACGCGGTCTCACTAATTACTTGTTTGTGTGCTGTCATTAGGTACTCCCTCGTGAGCAAGCGGCGACTGTTTCCTTAACAATAATGAGATGTCAAATAGGTAATACTCCCTCCGTCCGGAAATACTTGTCATCAGAATGGATAAAAAGAAATGTATCTAGATGTAGTTCTAGATACGTCACTTTTTACATCTAGATACATTTCTTTTTGTTCATTTTGATGACAAGTATTTTCGGATGAAGGGAGTAGTTGTTAGTCTCTGTGGCTGTAAATCATGTTAGTGCGGATGTCGATCAAAACAAAACGTGCATTTATTTGTTGGACCACGCCAGGGGCCGGTCGACCGGCCCAACTTTCGGCTGGTCGCCGTCGAGCCGTCTGATGCATGGATCCTCACTTGACATATCAGGCAACCGTTCCCCTTCGCCCCCTTCCATATCATCCACCTCAAGCCAGCTGCACACCGGCGCACAGAAAGAAAAACCGATGACCGAGCGTCCCTGACCCCGTCATGGAGGAGCGAAACGACCGGCGTCGAACCTCGTCTGCTCGCCATCCTCGCTCCGAGGCAGCCACGGTTCCAGCAAAAGCCCGAGCCATGGTTCAGCAAATCTCAACCACGGTTTTAACTCTCCGCAATCGTGGTTCTAGCTCAGCGCGGTGACCGTCACAGACTCGCAGCTCGCCGCAGCCATGGTGCCAACTCGCCGTGGTGACCGCCATAGCTTGCCGCACTCACCGGTTCCAGCAAGCTGAGTCACGGTTCAAGCACCCCGTGGCCACGGTTCCAGCTTGCCGCGACCATGGTTCCAACTCGTCGTAGTGACCGCCATAGCTCGCCGCACTCATCGGTTCCAGCACCCCGCCTCTACGGTTGTAGCTTCCGCATTGTCGGTTGAAGCTTTGCCCGTCAACATTTCCAGGGCCACTGTCGGCGAGTCATAGCATCATGTGGTCTCCAATGCACCTTGTCGGTCGAGGTAGTAACAAACATAGTCGCCGATTGCAGCTCGCCACGAGCCGGTTGTTTTTCATTGGCAACCGGTTGCCGCATTCGCCCTAGACAGATGTCTTGCTGGCTTACGGTTGCAGTCGGCCGGACGGCCCTAGGTTCCAGTATCTGCTTCTGCTGGTTGTAGTTCGCCAGTGCAACGGTTGCAACACCCGCCTGTAATAGTTGTAGCTCGCAGGTGTGATGGTTGGATTTCGTCGGCATGAGGGTTGCAGCATCCTCCTGTGTTGTCGGTTGTAGCTCGTCGACATGATGGTTGTAGCTCATCGCCCCCTCAGTTGCAGCATGGCCTTTGCGAACAACCCTCCGTGCGGCAATACATGTAGCAACGGTTGTTGGGGGTTTGCAGCGGCCAACACGACGACAGTGTGGGCTTCATGGTGGTTGCTGCAGAAGGAAGGGAGAAGGAATGGCGGGGAGCACTGGGAGGAGCGACATAGGAGGTGGAAGGAGATGGGGGAGATCGGCACGGAGAGATGTGTCGCTAGGAGCCACGAGGAAAGGGATAATGTACAAAATGAGGCGGTTGTATAGGGCCCACGTAGGGAGGACGTGGTTCTCTACGCGAGCGCTACCGGCGGAAGCTTCGGCCAGTCGATCGGAAGGAAACATTTACATTATTATTTTTAACATAAAACAACTTTATTCCTCATATGATAGACATACCGTTTACAATTTAGGGAAGGACAAAGTCTGGATATTAGAATCCCCAAAATCAATTAAGCTAGACCTAAAAGCATGTTTAGCTGAAAAGTCGGCAACCTCATTGGATTCTCTGCAGGAATATCAATAGCTAACATTTGGGAAATCAATACCAAGGAGGGTCTGCCACATTAGGCCCAAAATAATCATCTGAATGCGTAATTGCTTCCACTATCAACATACTATCAGATTCAGTGATCACCGTATTGCATCCAATGTTTCCTGGCAAGAACATACCATTCAGGATTACACTCGCTTCAGCGACTAACATGTGGCAAAACACAGGTCATATTAGCTATAAAGTTTCCTTTGTAGTCTTGCGCCACCGCTCCGCTAGAGCCCGAGAGTGCCCCAACATGAAAAGATGCATCAACATTGATATTTACAGTCCCCTCCATTGCTTTCTTCCAAGTATGAATTTCCTTACGGATAGGGTGATTTAGTGTTGCTGCTCGAACAAAATTAGCTGCCATAATCTGAATTGAAATAGTTGTATGGTCTTTCTCCTTTAGAAACTTGCCGCCGTTGCTACCATATGTACCACATAGGAATCAATATTAACTCAACCGTAGGTAGATTCTCTAGTCTTGCCCATTTTTTTCAATAAGATTTCCAATGTAACAGAACTAGAACAATCCTGAGCCACTGCCTGCTATATAGTATCATTGAGTCCAATTTCTTTCCAAACCTCCTCTCATGCTTCCAATTGAACAGGGTATGTTGGATGCCTTCATGTCTAATTCTCCACCTTAGGCATTGGGGTAAGACTGGGATGTGCCATCCGGCCAGTACACCCAAGCACGGCAGCACACCTTTAAGGACCTTCCACCCGAAGTGTTTAATATTGCCTAGTAGTCGAAGCTACTAGAGGTCTTTCCATATGGGGTTTATGTGTACACAACCTTTTTCATCCGCCCTACTCATCTGATGCCCAAACTGATGGTGAAACTCGACACGGTAAGCTGACTGAACCGAGTAGGTTCCTGATCTGGTATGATGCCAAGCTACAAAGTCGTCTATAGCCTCAGTTCGAAGAGGAATTTGTAAGATTCTGTTTGTAACCACCGGTGAAAAAAGGGACCTTATGAGATCAACACCCCATTGTCCCGTATGAGGATCTATGATTTCCTCTACTTTGCTTAGCATGTAAACGACGATCCTTTGTTCAGTCTAGCCTTTAGAATGTCCCCATTAGGATAGTACTTAGCACGTAATACTCGTGCACAAAGAGATTCTAGATACTGGAGTAGTCGCTAATATTGCTTTGCTAACATATCGAGATTAAAGCTATGAAGGTCCGTAAACCCCCTACCCCCCTTTTTTTGGTACACACAATTTCCACCAGGCGAACCAATGCATCCTTTTCTTCTCTTCTCCATCCCCCCATCAAAAACCTGAGATCTCATCAGTAATTGATTTGCAAATTCCTTTCGGCAGCTTAAACACTGACATTGCATAGGAAGGGATGGCTGGTGCTACAAATTTTAGTAATATTTCCTTCCCTTGCATTGAGATAACTTTCTCCTTCCAACCTTTAATCCTTTGACAAACTCTGTCAACTAAGTGCTGAAAACAGTCATTCCTGTCAACTCCAACCACTGTAGGTAACCCCAAGTATTTATCCGAGAGAGCTTTTGTCAAAATATCCAGGTCCCTACAAACATCTTCCCTGACCCTGACACTTGTATTGGAACTGGAACTAAAGAAAACACTAGATTTATAGCAGTACTTACACGTTGTCCCAAGCTATCACAATGAGTATTCAGAATTCTCTTCAAAGTATTTGAACTATGGGTATTTTCTCTCATCAGAATTAATGAGTCATCTACAAAAGAAGGTGAGAATAAGAGGGTGCTTTTATGCAAACGTGAATACCCTCGATGCCACCTACCTCCTCCTCATGAGATAGTAAACTAGATAGACCTTCCGAATAGAGCAAAAAAAGGTATGGAGATAGTGGACACCCCTGTCTTAGGCCTCGAGTAAGTGTGAATTCATCGGTCTCTGTGTCATTAAACCCGATCCTGTAGCTAACATACGAGACACATCCCATGATCATCTCAACCCATTGTGCATTAAAATCAAGGTTTATCATCATCTACTGCAGCAACCCCATTCAACTCTATCATATGCATTAAGGATGTCTAATTTAACTTCACAATACCCATTAGATCCATGAGTTTTCTTCTTTATGGAATGAAAGCACTCATAGGATACAAACACAATATCAGTGATCAACCTTCCTGGAACAAATGCGTTTTGGGTAGGGGAAATAACTTCTGGTAGAATTTTTTCCAATTTGTTTGCAAGCATATTTCAAATTACTTTTTACAAAACATTTCACAAACTAATGGGCTTGAACTGAGTGATTACCTATGGGCTATCCACCATGGGGATCAGTACCCCATTAGTAGAGTTCCAACCTTCTAGAATCTTTCTTGTGTTGATCGCTTGAAGCACCTCATTGGTTAGTTCCTCACCAATTATGTGCCAAAACCTTTTAAAGAAAATTGTGTGAAGGCCATCTGGACCAGGAGCCTTGTGTATGGTGCCGTTAATATTCTGTTCATATCCCCCGTAACTAGAAGATTAACAGTCGCCAATAAACTCTCATCCGCCAGACCTGCATCTGAATGGATGAAATTCTAGAAATAATCAAAAATAAGGGGCTTGAGCTTTTAATTACCGTCAACCCACATATTATTATTACTTTTCAGTTTTTTGATCAAGTTCATGTGCCTACATGCAGAAACAAACTTATTGAAGTATTTTGTGTTGCGATATCTATCCCACAGCCAATTAACTCGGCCACACTGGAAACAATAAATTTCTTCATGTGCTAGAAGATTTTTAATGAATGAAGTTAACTCTTTCTGTTTCATGCTAGTATCATCTATGAAGAACGCACACATCAATTCCTCTAGTTGTTTCTGTGCCGAACATAGCCAGGTTCTCGGTCCTTTCAGCACCTTCTGGTCGCATTCGTGTAGCTCCTTATGCACATGTTCTAATTTTTTTAGTCGATAGGCACAACTCTTGCACAATATCTTTTTGCCACACTATTTTTCTGACTTCTTTCCTCTGTCTCCTCTTCAAGCCAACGAGTCTCAAATCTCCCTTGAGGATGTGGGTTAGCAGTCGCCACTCATGCCAAGTGTTATGTGTCCAAGCATATGGGGCGATGGTCTGATTTCCCCATCTCTAAGTTGCTCAATCCCAACAATGTATGCATCTCCATCAACTCCGCATTAGAGATGGCACGGTCTAGCTGTTCCCGTAGGCAACCTGAAACTAAGTAAACCTATCGCCGTTGTATCCAATGTCCTGTAAGGAACAATCATTCGAAGCATCCTGCAATGCTTGTAACTGTGACTGATGACACGATGCTCTGATACGTCTCCAACATATCTGCAATTTTTGATTGTTTCATGTTATTATATTACCGATCTTGGATACTTTATATGCAATTTTATATCATTTTGGGGAACTAACCTATTAACTCAGTGCCTAGTGCCAGTTGTTGTTTTCTGCTTGTTTTTGGTTTTACAGAAAATCTATACCAAACAAAGTCCAAACACTACGAAGCTCAATGACAATTTTTTCAAGACTTAGGAGATCCTGGAAGCTTTGGGAGAGGACCAGAAGACCTACGAAGAGACTGCAAGGTAACAGGGCGTGCCCTGATGCCTTGTGGGCCCTATGTATCTCTGTCTGACATAATTCTAGCGCTATAAATTCCCAAATATTCCAAAAAACCCATAGAGCCAAATGAAACAATTTTTCCGCCACCGCAAGCTTCTATTCTTCCGTGATCCCATCTGGAAGCCTTTTTCAATACTCAATCGGAGGGTGAATCAATCATGGAGGGCTTCTACAGCAACCTTGTTGCCCTTTCGATGATGTGTGAGTAGTTTACCATAAACCTTTGGGTCCATAGCGATTAGCTAGACGGCTTCTTCTCTCTCTTTGATCTTCATACAATGTTCCCTTCGGAGATCGACTCAATGTAATCTTCTTTTGCGGTGTGTTTGTTGGGATCCGATGAATTGTGGATTTATGATTAAACTATTCATTGAAAGTAGTTGAGTCTTTTCTGTACTTTATAATGCATGATTATTATAGCTTTGTATTTTTCTCCAATCTATATGTTTGGTTTGGCCAACTAGATTGATTTATCTTCATTGGGAGAGGTGCTTTGTAGTGGGTTCAATCTTGGGATGTCCTCAGCCAGTGATAACAGGGGTAGTGAGGCACATTTTTGTATTATTTCCATTGAGGGTCAAATGGCAGGGTTTAATCATATTTCTTGGTTTTATTCTATCTACATCATGTCATCTTGCTTAAAGTGTTACTCTATTTGTCATGAACTTAATACCATAGATGCAGGTAGGAGTCGGTCGATTGGTGGAGTAATAGTAGTAGATGCAGGCAGGAGTCGGTCTACTTGCCATAGACGTGATGCCTATATACATGATCATTGCCATGAATAACGTCATAACTATGCGCTTTTCTATCAATTGCCCAACAATAATTTGTCTACCCATCGTATGTTATTTTTATGAGAGAGAAGCCTCTAGTGAAAACTATGGCCCCGGGGTCCATTTTAATCATATTACTAAAACCTAAAATACCTGGCTGCAATTTTCTTTCTTTTATTTTAATTTTCAATTTATATATCTATCACTACTAGATTTAATCCTTGCAAGTAATGAGTTCAAGAGGATTGACAACCCTCTTGCCCGCGTTGGGTGCAAATATTTGTCTTGTCTATGTAGGTGCGGCTTACTAGGCATTTGTGTGGTTCTCCTATTGGTTCAATAACCTTGGTTCCCACTGAGGGGAATACTATTCACTACTATATTGCTTCACCCTTCCTCTTCGGGAAAATCCTAACGCAACTCACAAGTAGCAGAAAGAATTTCTGGCGCCGTTGCCAGGGAGACATCATCAAATACCTACATGTTCCTACATACAAGTTATCATTTACTTGCTCTACTTTTTATTTGCCTTCTCTTTTACATCTCCCTCCACTTCTCTAAAAAAACAATATTTTGTTTGTTTGCTTTATTGCTTGCTTTGTCACTATGTCTACCTCTACTAATTACTTCAAGCAGAAAGAAGGGGAAAATTTAAAAGATGCTTGGTTTAGAATAATGGAATCTGATCATTGAAGGAAATATGCCCTAGAGGCAATAATAAAGTTATTATTTATTTCCTTATATCATGATAAATGTTTATTATTCATGCTAGAATTGTATTAACCGGAAACATAATACATGTGTGAATACATAGACAAACAGAGTGTCACTAGTATGCCTCTACTTGACTAGCTCGTTGATCAAAGATGGTTATGTTTCCTAACCATAGATATGAGTTATCATTTGATGAACGGGATCACATCATTAGGAGAATGATGTGATTGACTTGAACCGTTCCGTTAGCATAGCACTTGATCGTTTAGTTTGTTGCTATTCCTTTCTTCATGACTTATACATGTTCCTATGACTATGAGATTATGCAACTCCCGTTTACCGGAGGAACACTTTGTGTGCTACCAAACGTCACAACGTAACTGGGTGATTATAAAGGTGCTCTACAGGTGTCTCCAAAGGTACTTGTTGGGTTGGCGTATTTCGAGATTAGGATTTGTCACTCCGATTGTCGGAGAGGTATCTTTGGGCCCTCTCGGTAATGCACATCACTTAAGCCTTGCAAGCATTGCAACTAATGAGTTAGTTGCAGGATGATGTATTACGGAACGAGTAAAGAGACTTGCCGGTAACGAGATTGAACTAGGTATTGAGATACCGACGATCAAATCTCGGGCAAGTAACATACCGATGACAAAGGGAACAACATATGTTGTTATGCGGTCTGACCGATAAGAGATCTTCGTAGAATATGTAGGAGCCAATATGAGCATCCAGCCGCTATTGGTTATTGACCGGAGATGTGTCTCGGTCATGTCTACATTGTTCTCGAACCCGTAGGGTCCGCACGCTTAACGTTACGATGACAGTTTCATTATGAGTTTATATATTTTGATGTACCGAAGGTTGTTTGGAGTCCCGGATGTGATCACGGACATAATGAGGAGTCTCGAAATAGTCGAGACATAAAGATTGATATATTGGACGACTATATTCTGACACAGGAATGGTTCTGGGAGTTATCAGATATAAAACGGAGTACCGGGGGTTACCGGAACCCCCCCGGGGGTTAATGGGCCTCATGGGCCCAAAGTGGAGCAGAGGAGGGGCAGCCAGGGCAGGCTGCGCGCCCCCCTCTAGTACGAATTGGACAAGGAGGGAGGGGCGGCGCCCCCCCTTTCCTTTCTCTCCTCTCTCCCTTCCTTCCCCCTCTCCTAGTTGGACAAGGAAAGGAGGGAGTCCTACTCCCGGTAGGAGTAGGACTCCTCCCTGGCGCGCCTCCTCCTGGCCGGCCGCCCCTCCCCCTTGCTCCTTTATATACGGGGGCAAGGGGGCACCTCTAGTCACAACAATTGATCCTTGAGATCTATTAGCCGTGTGCGGTGCCCTCCGCCACCATAATCCTCGATAATATTGTAGCGGTGCTTAGGCGAAGCCCTGCGATGGTAGAACATCAAGATCGTCACCACGCCGTCGTGCTGATGAAACTCTTCCCCGACATTCTGCTGGATCGAAGTCCGGGGATCGTCGTCGAGCTGAACGTGTGCTAGAACTCGGAGGTGCCGTAGTTTCGGTGCTTGATCGGTCGGGCCGTGAAGACGTACGACTACATCAACCGCGTTGTGCTAACGCTTCCGCTTCTGGTCTACGAGGGTACGTAGACAACACTCTCCCCTCTTGTTGATATGCATAACCATGATCTTGCGTGTGCGTAGGAAAATTTTGAAATTACTACGTTCCCCAACAGTGGCATCAGAGCCAGGTTTTATGCGTTGATGTTATATGCACGAGTAGAACACACGTGAGTTGTGGGCGATATAAGTCATACTGCTTACGAGCATGTCATACTTTGGTTCGGCAGTATTGTTGGATGAAGCGGCCCGAACCGACATTACGCGTACGCTTACGCGAGACTGGTTCTACCGACGTGCTTTGCACACAGGTGGCTGGCGGGTGTCAGTTTCTCCAACTTTAGTTGAATCGAGTGTGGCAACGCCCGGTCCTTGAGAAGGTTAAAACAACACTAACTTGACAAACTATCGTTGTGGTTTTGATGCGTAGGTAAGAACGGTTCTCGCTCAGCCCGTAGTAGCCACGTAAAACTTGCAACAACAAAGTAGAGGACGTCTAACTTGTTTTTGCAGGGCATGTTGTGATGTGATATGGTCAAGACGTGATGAGATATAAGTTGTTGTATAAGATGATCATGTTTTGTTGAAGTTATCAGCAACTGGCAGAAGCCTTATGGTTGTCTCTTTATTGCATAAGATGCAAGCGCCAAATAATTGCTTTACTTTATCGCTATGCGATAGCAATAGTTGCAAGAGCGGTAGTTGGCGAGACTACCATGTGACGACACATTGATATAGATCAAGATGATGGAGATCATGGTGTCATGCCGGTGACGATGGAAATCATGACTATACTTTGAAGATGGAGATCAAAGGCACAAGATGATGATGGCCATATCATGTCACATATTTTGATTGCATGTGATGTTTATCTTTTATACATCTTATTTTGCTTAGTTCTACGGTAGCTTTATAAGACGATCTCTTACTAATTATCAAGGTACAAGTGTTCTCCCTGAGTATGCACCATTGCGAAAGTTCTTCGTGCTGAGACACCACGTGATGATCGGGTGTGATAGGCTCTACGTTCAAATAAAATGGGTGCAAAACAGTTGCACACGCGAAATACTCAGGTTAAACTTGACGAGCCTAGCATATAACAGATATGGCCTCGGAACACTGAGACTGAAAGGTCGAGCATGAATCATATACTAGATATGATCAACATAGTGATGTTCACCATTGAAACTACTCCATCTCACGTGATGATCGGACATGGTTTAGTTGATTTGGATCACGTGATCACTTAGAAGATTAGAGGGATGTCTTTCTAAGTGGGAGTTCTTAAGTAATATGATTAATTGAACTTAAATTTATCATGAACTTAGTCCTGGTAGTATTAGCATATCTATGTTGTAGATCAATAGCTCGCGTTTAGCTCCCCTGTTTTATTTTTGATATGTTCCTAGAGAAAATTAAGTTGAAAGATGTTAGTAGCAATGATGCGGATTGGATCCGTGATCTGAGGATTATCCTCATTGCTGCACAGAAGAATTATGTCCTTGATGCACCGCTAGGTGGCAGACCTATTGCAGGAGCAGATGCAGACGATATGAACGTTTGGCTAGCTCAATATGATGACTACTTGATAGTTTAGTGCACCATGCTTAACGGCTTAGAATCGGGGCTTCAAAGACGTTTTGAACGCCATGGAGCATATAAGATGTTCCAAGAGTTGAAATTGGTATTTCATACTCATGCCCATGTCGAGAGGTATCAGACCTCTGACAGTACTTTGCCTACAAGATGGAGGAGAATAGCTCAACCAGTGAGCATTGCTTGAATCAAGTGGGAGTTAATCTTCCAGATAAGAGAGTAATTGACAAAGTTCTCTAGTCACTATCACCGAGTTACTGGAACTTAGTGATGAACTATAATATGCAAGGGATGACAAAAGTAATTCCCAAGCTCTTCGTGATGCTAAAATCGACGAAGGTAGAAATCAAGAAAAGCATCAAGTGTTGATGGTTGACAAAGACCACTAGTTTCAAAAAGGGAAAAGGGTAGAAGGGGAACTTCAAGAAGAATGACAAGCGAGTTGCTTCTCAAGTGAAGAAGCCCAAGTCTGGACCTAAGCCTGAGACTGAGTGCTTCTACTGCAAAGGAACTGGTCACTGGAAACGGAACTGCCCCAAATATTTGGCGGATAATAAGGATGGCAAAGTGAACAAATGTATATTTGATATACAGATTATTGATGTGTAGTTTACTAGTGTTCGTAGCAACCCCTCGGTATTTGATACTGGTTCAGTTGCTAAGAGTAGTAACTCGAAACGGGAGTTGCAGAATGAACAGAGACTAGTTAAGGGTGAAGTGACGATGTGTGTTGGAAGTAGTTCCAAGATTGATATGATCATCATCGCACACTCCCTATACTTTCGGGATTAGTGTTGAACCTAAATAAGTGTTATTTGGTGTTTGCGTTGAGCATAAATATGATTGGATCATGTTTATTGCAATACGGTTATTCATGTAAGTTAGAGAATAATTGTTGTTCTGTTTACATGAATAAAATCTTCTATGGTCATACACCCAATGAAAAAGGTTTGTTGGATCTCGATCGTGGTGATACACATATTCATAATATTGAAGCCAAAAGATGCAAAGTTAATAATGATAGTGCAACTTATTTGTGGCACTACCGTTTAGGTCATATTGTGTAAAGCGCATGAAGAAAATCCATGCTGATGGGTTTTTGGAATCACTTGATTATGAATCAGTTGATGCTTGCAAACCATGCCTCATGGGCAACATGACTAAGACTCCGTTCTCCGGAACAATGGAGTGAGCAATAAACTTGATTGGAAATAATACATACTGATGTATGCAGTCCAATGAGTGTTGAGGCTCGCGGCGGGTATCGTTATTTTCTGACCTTCACAGATGATTTGAGCAGATATGAGTATATCTACTTGATGAAACACAAGTCTGAAATATTTTGAAAAGTTCAAAGAATTTCAGAGTGATGTGGAGAATCATCATAACAAAAATAAAAGTTTCTACAATATGATCGCAGAAGTAAAATATTTGAGTTACGAGTTTGGCCTTCAGTTAAAACAATGTGAAATAGTTTCACTACTCACGCCACCTGGAACACCACAGTGTAATGGTGTGTCCGAATGTCATAACTGTACTTTATTAGATATAGTGCGATCTATGATGTCTCTTACCGATCTACCACTATCATTTTGGGGTTATGCATTAGAGACAGCTACATTCACGTTAAATAGGGCAACATCTAAATCCGTTGAGACGACACCATATGAACTGTGGTTTGACGAGAAACCTAACCTGTCATTTCTTAAAGTTTGGGACTGGGATGCTTATGTGAAAAAGTTTCAACATGATAAGCTCGAACCCAAATCGGAGAAGTAAATATGCATAGGATACCCAAAAGAAACTATTGGGTACACCTTCTATCACAGATCCAAAGGCAAGTTATTCGTTGCTGAGAATGGATCCTTTCTAGATAAGGAGTTTCTCTCGAAAGAAGTGAGTGGGAGGAAAGTAGTTCATCACAAAAATCTGTTCTTGTGACTACTACACCAATTAGTGAGGAAGCTAATGATGATGATCATGTAACTTTAGATCAAGTTACTACCGAACCTCGTAGGTAAACCAGAGTGAGATCCGCACCAGAGTGGTACGGTAATCCTGTTCTGGAGGTCATGTTACTTGACCATGACAAGCCTACGAACTATGAAGAAGCGATGGTGAGCCCAGATTCCGCAAAATGGCTTGAGGCCATGAAATCTGAGATGAGATCCATGTATGAGAACAAAGTATGGACTTTGATTGACTTGCCGAATGATCGGCGAGCCATTGAGATTAAATAGATCTTCAAGAGGAAGACAGACACTGATAGTAGTGTTACTATCTACAAAGCTAGAATTGTCGCAAAAGGTTTTCGACAAGTTCAAGGTGTTGACTATGATGAGAGTTTCTCACTCGTATCTATACTTAAGTCTGTCCGAATCATGTTAGCAATTGCCACATTTTATGAAATCTGGCAAATGGATAAACAAAACTGCATTCCTTAATGGATTTATTAAAGAAGAGTTGTATATGATGCAACCAGAAGGTTTTGTCAATCCTAAAGGTGCTAACAAAATGTGCAAGCTCCAGCGATCCATCTGTGGACTGGTGTAAGCATCTCGGAGTTGGAATATACGCTTTGATGAGTTGATCAAAGCATATAGTTTTATACAGACTTGCGGTGAAGCCTGTATTTACAAGAAAGTGAGTGGGAGCACTACAGCATTTCTGATAAGTATATGTGAAAGACATATTGTTGATCGGAGATAATGTAGAATTATTCTGCAAAGCATAAAGGAATGTTAGAAAGGAGTTTTTCAAAGAAAGACCTCGGTGAAGCTGCTTACATATTGATCATCAAGATCTATAGAGATAGATCAATACGCTTGATAAGTTTTTTCAATGAGTACATACCTTGACAAGATTTTGAAGTAGTTCAAAATGGAATAGTCAAAAAGGAGTTCTTGCCTGTGTTACAAGGTGTGAAGTTGAGTAATACTCAAAACCCGACCACGACAGAAGATAGAGAGAGAATGAAAGTCATTCCCTATGCCTCAGCCATAGGTTCTATAAAGTATGCCATGCTGTGTACCAGACCTATTGTATACCCTGCCCTGAGTTTGGCAAGGGAGTACAATAGTGATCTAGGAGTAGATCACTGGACATTGGTCAAAATTATCCTTAGTGGAATAAGGATATGTTTCTCGATTATGGAGGTGACAAAAGGTTCGTCGTAAAGGGTTACGTCGATGCAAATTTTGACACTGATCCAGATGACTCTAAGTCTCAATCTGGATACATATTGAAAGTGGGAGCAATTATCTAGAGTAGCTCCGTGTAGAGCATTGTTGACATAGAAATTTGCAAAATACGTACGGATCTGAATGTGGCAGACCCGTTGACTAAACTTCTCTCACAAGCAAAACATGATCACACCTTAGTACTCTTTGGGTGTTAATCACATAGTGATGTGGACTAGATTATTGGCTCTAGTAAACCCTTTGGGTGTTGGTCACATGTCGATGATAACTATGGGTGTTAATCACATGGTGATGTGAACTATTGGTATTAAATCACATGGCGATGTGAACTAGATTATTGACTCTAGTGCAAGTGGGAGACCGAAGGATATATGCCCTAGAGGCAATAATAAAGTTATTATTTATTTCCTTATATCATGATAAATGTTTATTATTCATGCTAGAATTGTATTAACCGGAAACATAATACATGTGTGAATACATAGACAAACAGAGTGTCACTAGTATGCCTCTACTTGACTAGCTCGTTGATCAAAGATGGTTATGTTTCCTAACCATAGACATGAGTTGTCATTTGATTAACGGGATCACATCATTAGGAGAATGATGTGATTGACCTGACCCATTCCGTTAGCATAGCACTTGATCGTTTAGTTTGTTGCTATTGCTTTCTTCATGACTTATACATGTTCCTATGCCTATGAGATTATGCAACTCCCGTTTACCGAAGGAACACTTTGTGTGCTACCAAACGTCACAACGTAACTGGGTGATTATAAAGGTGCTCTACAGGTGTCTCCGAAGGTACTTGTTGGTTGGCGTATTTCGAGATTAGGATTTGTCACTCCGATTGTCAGAGAGGTATCTCTAGGCCCTCTCGGTAATGCACATCACTTAAGCCTTGCAAGCATTGCAAGTAATGAGTTAGTTGCAGGATGATGTATTACGAAACGAGTAAAGAGACTTGCCGGTAACGAGATTGAACTAGGTATTGAGATACTGACGATCAAATCTCGGGCAAGTAACATACTGATGACAAAGGGAACAACGTATGTTGTTATGCGGTCTGACCGATAAAAGATCTTCGTAGAATATGTAGGAGCCAATATGAGCATCCAGGTTCTGCTATTGGTTATTGACCGGAGACGTGTCTCGGTCATGTCTACATTGTTCTCAAACCCGTAGGGTCCGCACGCTTAACGTTACGATGACAGTTTCATTATGAGTTTATATATTTTGATGTACCGAAGGTTGTTCGGAGTCCCGGATGTGATCACGGACATAACGAGGAGTCTTGAAATAGTCGAGACATAAAGATTGATATATTGGACGACTATATTTGGACAGAGGAATGGTTCCGGGAGTTATCGGATATAAAACGGAGTACCTGGGGTTACCGGAACCCCCCCGGGGGTTAATGGGCCTCATGGGCCCAAAGTGGAGCAGAGGAGGGGCGGCCAGGGCAGGCTGCGCTCCCCCTCCCCCTCTAGTCCGAATTGGACAAGGAGGGAGGGGCGGCGCCCCCCTTTCCTTTCTCTCCTCTCTCCCTTCCTTCCCCCTCTCCTAGTTGGACAAGGAAATGAGGGAGTCCTATTCCCGGTAGGAGTAGGACTCCTCCCTGGCGCGCCTCCTCCTGGCCGGCCGCCCCTCCCCCTTGCTCCTTTATATACGGGGGCAAGGGGGCACCTCTAGACACAACAATTGATCCTTGAGATCTATTAGCCGTGTGCGGTGCCCTCCTCCACCATAATCCTCGATAATATTGTAGCGGTGCTTAGGCGAAGCCCTGCGACGGTAGAACATCAAGATCGTCACCACGCCGTCGTGCTGACGGAACTCTTCCCCGACATTCTGTTGGATCGGAGTCCGGGGATCGTCATCGAGCTGAACGTGTGCTAGAACTCCGAGGTGCCGTAGTTTCGGTGCTTGATCTGTCGGGCCATGAAGACGTACGACTACATCAACCGCGTTGTGCTAACGCTTCCACTTCCGGTCTACGAGGGTACGTAGACAACACTCTCCCCTCTCGTTGCTATGTATCACCATGATCTTGCGTGTGCGTAGGAAAATTTTGAAATTACTACGTTCCCCAACAATCATATCTCTACTATAAGGAGTGATATAAAAATCTTACTTCAAAATTTTTATGTGGGGCTGACTGTGCCTAAGAGACAACTTTTGGATTTTGCCGCTAAAGGGAATTTTAGTGAAAGTGATGCTAATGCAGTAATGCTGCTTATGAAATAATAGTGGGGATAGTGGGAACTCCACCTCCACAAAAAGGATCTCGGTATGCTCACTCTTCTCAATTCTGACTCCTCATATTTTCTACTCTTTTAGGATGGCGGATGCAAGGAACAAGTTCACACAACCGGATGAAGATACACCCTTTGGACGCCACCTGAAGGAAGTCACTAAGTACCTGAACATCGGAGTACCAAGCTTCACCGGGACCTACAACGCCACTTTACCCGAGGAGGAGCGCTGGATGATTCAAGTTCAAGTTCCAGGAAGGACGTTCATGCCAGTGACCGAGCCCATAGAGTTTTCCTTTGATGCACCAACCTGGAGTCTAGGAAAGAGCATGGAAGCCCACATCGCCATGGGATGTATTGTAGAAGTTTACCGCAATGATCTCAAGGATACTATCTACCAGATTTGCGGGCGCCGAGATGAACACTGGCAAATGATCAGCACCAAGAAGGATAGATCAATCGCAACTTTTATCCAGGAGTTAAATGTAACGCCCTCGATGCGGCTATAGCTCCCACGTGTCGAGGCACGACTTAGAGATATAACCGCATTGAAAGCAATGTCGCAAGTCAGGCAATCATTACAACATCCCATGTAATACATAATAAAAGGGGGAGATAACATAGTTGGCTTACACTCGCCACGTCACATCAGAGTACATAAATAACATCCATCAAACAAACACTCATGGCCCGACTACGGCGCCAAAATGGAAAAGAACCCAACAAGCGACAAGGCCCTGAATCAATCCCCAACTAGGCACCACTACTGATCATCGGGAAAGGAAACATAATAACGCTGAGAGTCCTCGTCGAACTCCCACTTGAGCTCGTACTCGTCACCTGGAGCGGAATCGCCTGGACCTGCATCTGGAATTATAGTATCTGTGAGCCACAGGGACTCAGCAATCTCGCACCCTCGCGATCAAAACTATTTAAGCTTATAGGAATGGATAAGGCAAATATATGTGGAGCTGCAGCAAGCGACTAGCATATATGGTGGCTATCTTATACGCAAAAGAGAGCGAGAAGAGGGGGCAAAGCGCGAGCGAGAATCTAGAAGAGCAACCTGTGCAAGCATAACTCCAACACCGTGTCCACTTCCCGGACTCCGCCGAGAAGAGGCCATCACGGCAACACACTCAGTTGATTCATTTTAATTAATTAAGGTTTTGGTTATCTACAACCGGACATTAACAAATTCCCATCTGCCCATAACTGCGGGCACGGCTTTCGAAAGTTCAATCCCTGCAGGGGAGTCCCAACTTAGCCCATGACAAGCTCTCACGGTCAACGAAGGAATAGACCTCCACCCGAGACACACCGATCAGACTCGGTAACCCGGTACAACAAGACAATTCGACAGGTTAAAACAAGACCAGCAACACCGCCCGAATGTGCCGACAAATCCCGATAGGAGCTGCACATATCTCTTTCTCAAGGCACACTCAGATGAGACATCCTACGAGTAAAACCAACCCTCAAGTTGCCCCGAGGTGGCCCCGCAGTCTACTCGGTCGGACCAACACTCAGAGGAGCACTGGCCCGGGGGGGGGGGGGGGTTAAAATAAGATGACCCTTGAGTCTGCAGAACCCAAGGGAAAGAAAAGGCTAGGTGGCAAATGGTAAAAAACCAAGGTTGGGCATTGCTGGAAAAGCTTTAATCAAGGCGAAATATCAAGGGGTTCCCATTATAACCCAACCGTGTAAGGAACGCAAAAATCCGGAAACATAACACCGATATGACGGAAACTAGGGCGGCAAGAGTGGAACAAAACACTAGGCGAGAGGCCGAGCCTTCCACCCTTTACCAAGTATATAGATGCATTAAGATAACATAGCAATATAATGATATCCCAACAAGTAAATAAAAGATGTTCCAACAAGGAACAGCCTCCAAACTACACCTGCAACTAGCAACGCTATAAGAGGGGCTGAGCAAAGCGGTAACATAGCCAATCAACGGTTTGCTAGGACAAGGTGGGTTAGAGGTTCAATCATGGCAATTGGGAGGCTGACAAACAAGTGGTAGGCATCGTAGCATTGGCATAGCAAAAGAGCGAGCAAACTAGCATAGCAAAGATAGTAGTGATTTCAAGGGTATGATCATCTTGCCTGCACAGTTGTCAGAGTTGACTGGATCCTCACAAGCAAACTCAACGGGCTCCTTGGTAGCGAACTCGTCTCCCGGCTCTACCCAAACAAGACAAACAAGCAACAAGGATACAATCAACCACGTGCAAGACCGAGCAATATCATGAAATGATGATATGCTATGCGGGATGCGATGTAGGATGCAAAATGCAAGATATAACAGGAAATGCATGAACCTGGCCTCAACTTGGAATTCCAAGGGTGCCACTGGATAGAGGGGATGAAATCGCTTGAAAACGATATAAAGATCATTGGAATCGGAGTTACGGTTTGGAAATGGCAAGCGTTTTAAGATATGACACCGGTCTGCGATTTACAGCAAGTAGGCATCTAAATGCAACGAAATGAACATGCTACAGCCACCAAACATGACAAAAAAATACATGGCAGGGATGCACACAAGATTCTTAACAAAATACTAGCACTGAGCCACGGCCAATTCATCCATTAAGAGGTTCAAACAAGCATGGCAAAAACGCAAATGCAAAACAGATTCCAGACTTAGTGAAATTAACACTAGTCTGTAATTTCAGATCACGAAGCCCTCTTCGGAGCACCAAAACAACATGATACATGACCTGATTAAGACAAGTAAGAACATGGCATGGATATACTCAACAAGCTTAACAAAAGTCCCAAAGTGACCTGGGGACAAAAGGGATCACAAAATATATTAACGGGCACACGAACATAGCTAAAACACAATCAGTTTTCAGACTTTGTGAAAACTGAGACATGCTGAAATATAACCCACGAAGGCATGTAAACGAGCTCGATGCACTCACCACGGTGCAAGTCATGGCAAGGCAAGCATACAGCCATTAAGAAGGCACAAAATACAAGCTAGACATGGCAAGAACAATGGCATAGCATACACGGATCAACTACGACAACGCCGGCAAAATCGCAAACGAGTTGACGATCTGCCCAGATTCACCACGAAGCAAAAGTAGAGCTCGATTGACTCAAGCTATGGTTCTCCATAATTGCAAACAAAGACATTTATGGATAGAGCATAACATGATTAACAAAACTCCTTTACTGATCATCCTCAAAAGAGGCACGGATCACTAGGAAACAAGCTGAACATATGGCATCATGAACTAAAATATCCCAGACTTGGTGAAAACAACTAAGTCCCTGAAAACAGATTTCCCGGGTGCCTCTCTTTGCGAGCTTGCACAAGTCACCACACACATCCTAAAAATGTATGGGTTGCACCTCTGGAAAGAAGACAAAATGCTTAACAAAACATATGAAGGACTCACAGGCATAGCATGCACACATTAATCATGGCAAAAATGACAAAGGTCTAAGATGAACTAGCAGATCTGACAATTAACTCACGAAGCCTCCTTCTAACAGCATTTTGGGCATCAAGATGAACTCAAATGAAAATGATGCAATGGAATGAAATGATGTACTCATCGAGGCGAAGATTTTGATATATCATATGTCCAAATCAGAGCTACGGATGCAAAGTTACAGGCAGGCAAAGATTGCATAAAAATTAAGGGGGAGAAGAGGGAAGTCAACCCAGATCTAGGGTTTCGGCACTGTTCACGGGCGCGCGAACCGAGGATGGCCGGGATCTCGCCGGAGTCTCGCCGGGAAGAGGACGGCGGCGGGGCGCGGGACGAAGGGCGGCGGCGGATCGGGCTCGCGGGGGCCCCTCCTGGGCCTCCTGGGCCGGCGGCGGGGATGTGGGCGGCGCCCACGTGGTGGCGCGTGAGTGGACAAGGGGCGCTGGCAGACGCTGTCCGGTCCGATCCGGACACGTCAGTCGGTGGCGGGGGTTGATCTGTTTTTTTTAACTAGGGTTTCGGACGGGGGAAGAAGAGATCCGAATGGAGGGGGTATTTATAGACATAGAGGGAGCTAGGAGAGTCCAAATGAGGTGCGGTTCTCGCCCATGCGATCGTGATCGAACGCTCTAGGACATGGAGCAGAGTTTGGTGGGTTTTGGGACAAATTTTAGGGATGTTGGGCTGCAACACACACGAGGCCTTTTCGGTCCCTCGGTTAACCGTTGGAGTATCAAACGAAGTCTAATTGATACGAAACTTGACAGGCGGTCTACCGGTAGTAAACCAAGTCTCGGTCCAATCCGAAAATGTTTAATCCCCACACACGAAAGAAAGCTAGAAATGACCATCGGAGGAGAACGAAGCGCCGGAATGCAAAACGGACAACGGGGAAAATGCTCGAATGCATGAGATGAACACGTATGCAAATGCAATGCACATGATGACATGATATGAGATGCAAGAAAACGAAAACAACACACGGAGACAAAGACCCGAACCCGAGGAATAAATATAACTTAATGCCGGAAACGGCAAGAGTTGGATACAAATTTGGAAAGTCGTATCTGGGGCGTTACAACACTCCACCACTACGAAAAGATCTCGTCCCGAGATTTAGGACTGAAAGAACTCCGGGTACTCAGAACGGAGGTGATCCTCGCGTTCCCAGGTAGCTTCACGGTCGGAATGGTGAGACCACTTGACTTTGAGAAATTTGATTGACTTGTTGCGAGTCTTGCGTTCAGTCTCTTCAAGAATAGCAACTGGGTGCTCACGATAGGAGAGATCATCTTGGAGCTCAATGTCCTCGAAGTTGACGGTGCGTTCAGGAGTCTTGAAGCACTTTCGAAGCTGAGAGACATGGAACACATCATGAACATTTGCAAAGTTTGAAGGAAGCTCGAGTTGATAGGCGAGGTCGCCTCTCTTGCTGACAATCTTGAAAGGTCCCACGTATCTAGGGGCAAGCTTCCCTTTGATACCGAAGCGACGAGTACCTTTCATAGGAGAGACACGGAGGTAAACATGATCTCCGATCTCGAAAGCCAAATCACGGTGCTTACTATCATAGTAGCTCTTTTGGCGGGATTGGGCTGCTTTGAGGTTATCACGAATGACTTTGCACATTTCTTCTGCTTCTGTGATTAAGTCATTACCCAGCAGCTGACGTTCACCGGTTTCAGACCAGTTGAGAGGGGTACGACACTTCCTGCCATACAGAATTTCAAAAGGGGCCTTGCCCGAACTTGCTTAAAAACTGTTGTTATAGGAGAATTCAGCATAAGGGAGACAATCCTCCCACTTCATGCCGAAGGAGATCACACAAGCCCTGAGCATATCTTCAAGAATCTGGTTGACACGCTCGACTTGGCCGCTTGTTTGAGGATGGAAAGCAGTGCTGAAGCGGATGTTAGTGCCCATGGCCTTCTGAAAAGAATCCCAAAACTTCGAGGTAAAGATGCTACCACGGTCTGAAGAGATCACTTGAGGAATACCGTGCAGAGAGATGATTCGAGAGGTATAGAGTTCCGCCAATTGAGCTGCAGTGATCGACTCTTTGATAGGCAAAAAATGAGCCACTTTGGTGAGCTTGTCGATGACAACAAATATAGCATCGTTGCCACGCTTGGACTTTGGAAACCCAGTCACGAAGTCCATTTCAATGTGGTCAAACTTCCATTTTGGAACGGCAAGAGGTTGGAGGAGACCAGCTGGCCTTTGGTGTTCTGCCTTCACTCTTCTGCAGACATCACATTCATTCACGAATTGAGCGATCTCGCGCTTCATTCGAGTCCACCAATAAGCTTGCTTGAGGTCCTGATACATCTTCGTGCTCCCAGGGTGGATGGAGAGGAGAGAATTGTGAGCCTCGTTCATGATCACTTTACGAAGTTCACCTTTGGGCACAACAATACGATCCTCGAAGAAAAGAGTGTCCTTGTCATCAAGGCGGTAGCACTTATACTTGGACTGACTCTTGGCAATCCCAATCTTCACCTTTTTCACCATAGCATCAAGAAGCTGGGCTTGGCGAATCTGGTCTTCTAAGGTAGAAGAGACTTGAAGGTTGGCGAGGAAACCTTGAGGAACAACTTGTAGATTAAGCTTGCGGAAAGCTTCACAAAGCTCGGGTTGATAAGGCTTGAGAATCAGACTGTTGCAGTAGGCCTTTCTGCTCAAAGCGTCAGCAATCACATTGGCCTTGCCTGGAGTATACTCAATACTCGGATTATATTCTTGAATCATCTCGACCCATCGAGTTTGCCTTAGGTTGAGATTAGGCTGAGTGAAGATGTACTTGAGACTCTTGTGATCAGTGAAAATGTCCACTTTTCTTCCCAATAGAAGATGTCTCCAAGTCAAAAGAGCATGCACAACTGCCGCCAACTCGAGATCATGAGTGGGGTAGTTCTTCTCATTAGGCTTCAACTGGCGAGATGTATAAGCAACAACTTTCTTCTCTTGCATCAATACTGCGCCAAGACCTTGGAGAGAGGCATCACAAAAGACCTCGTACGGCTTGGATTCATCAGGCGGAGTCAAGACTGGAGCAGTGATCAACTTCTCTTTCAAAGTGTTGAAGGCAATATCACACTCCGGAGACCAAACATACTTGACATGCTTCTGAAGAAGATTTGAGAGAGGCTTCGCGATCTTGGAAAAGTTTTCAACGAATCTTCGGCAGTAACTTGCGAGACCCAGAAAACTGCGGAGTTGCTTCACGTTCTGAGGAGGTTCCCAATTCACAATTGTAGACACCTTCTCAGGATTCACGGAAATGCCCTTGGCAGAGATGATATGACCAAGATAAAGAACCTCATCGAGCCAAAATTCACACTTGGAGAACTTGGCATAGAACTGATGTTCCCTGAGCTTATCGAGAACCAAACGCAAGTGCTTGGCATGATCTTCCTTGTTCTTGGAGAAAACCAGAATGTCGTCGAGATAGACCAAAACGAAGTCATTGGTGTAGGCGTTGAAGATGAAATTCATCATGCGAGAGAACATCGGAGGAGCGTTGGCGAGGCCAAAAGACATGACAGTGTATTCATATGAACCAAAGCTTGTTCTGAATGCTGTCTTGGGAATATCTTCTTCACGAATGCGAATCTGGTGATAACCCATACGGAGATCAAGCTTGGAGAATACTTGGGCACCTTTGAGTTGTTCGAACAGCTCATTGATGTTGGGAAGTGGGTATTTGTTCTTGATGGTCTTCTTGTTCACTGGACGGTAATCAACACAAAGTCTGTCCGTTCCATCCTTCTTCTTCACAAAAAGAACACCACAACCCCACGGAGAAGTACTAGGCCGGATGAGACCCATTCTTTCTTGCTCATCGAGTTGCTTCTTCAGCTCCTTCAACTCTTCAGGTCCGAGCTTGTAAGGACGTTTGCACACAGGTTCCGTGCCAGGCTCAAGTTCAATAACGAATTCAACTGGCCGGTGCGGAGGCATTCCTGGGAGCTCTTCTGGAAAGACGTCTTGATATTCGCAAACGACTGGAATTTGAGAGATGGCATCCAATTCACCCTTCTCATTGAGAGAAAACAGACGGATAGTATTATCCCGAGCGGCAAAGATAATTACGTCCTCAAACGAATGAGTCAATTGGATCTGCCTGGCAGCACAGTCAAGATGTGCCTTGTGCTTAGAAAGCCAATCCATTCCGAGAATAAGATCAATATCCGAGTTACCAAGAACCACCGGAGAAGAGAGAAACTTGTAATCGCCCAACGTGATAGAGACATCGGGAGCAACCAAACTAGAAGTCAAAAGCTTGCCGGGAGAAACAACTTGCATGACTTTGGGCATAATCTCGGTATCAACATTGTGCTTCGATGCAAAAGGGCATGACAAAAAGGAATGCGATGCACCAGTGTCAAATAGAACTTTGCCAGGAATATCATTAACAGGAAGGTTACCCATGATCACATCTGACGAGTCCTCTACCTGAGCTGCATTCATCAAATTGACCTTGGCATGCTTGGGATTATGCTTGACCACAGCTGTACTTGCCGATCTGACAGGAGGAGGAGGAAGACGCCTCTGGTTGAAACACTTGTTAGCATAGTGACCCTTCTGTTGGCACTTGTTGCACGTGACCTCTGAAAGCGGACGGTGATACGGAGCACTCGATCTTGGAGCTTGAGACGAAGTCTTGTTCTGAAAGCCTGGGTTGGGTGGGTGGGAAGAACCACTGTCACCTTTGCTCTTCTGCTGATACGGCTGACGGAACGGAGGAGGAGGAAGCCAAAACTTCTGCTGCTTGGACACTTGAGTAGAGGAAGAAGGTGTAGCATCTCTGGCACGCTTCCTGGAAGCATCACACCTCAACTGAGCAGCCTCTTGTTTCAATGCCATGTTGTAGAACTCATCATATCTCAACGGCTCAAAGAGGACAAGAGCGAGCTGAATTTCTTCACGAAGACCACCCCTGAACTGATAGATCATGCTCTTCTCATCAGGAACATCCTGCTTGGCAAAACGGGCGAGCTTTTGGAACAACTTGTTGTAGTCATAGACAGACAAAGAGCCTTGCTTCAGATTGCGGAATTCCTCACGCTTACTCTCAACCACACTTTGAGGGATGTGATGAGCGCGGAAATCTCGACGGAAATCATCCCAAGTGATCAAACGTCCACCTCTGGAATCCTTGTACTGCTGGAACCACTCTGCAGCCTGATCTTTGAGCTAGAAAGAAGCGAACTTGACGAAATCTTCAGGCCTGACGTTGCTGCATTGAAAATGCTTGCCCAGATCCACTAGCCAATCGTCAGCATCGGTAGCCTCAACACAATTGCTGAACGTCTTTGGACCATTTGCGAGGAACTGGTTCAGTGTAGCAAAGTGGTGCTGATTGCTGCCTTGATTCCCTTGACTGCCTTGATTGCGCTCTTGGAGAATTTGCATGATCAGCTGAGTGTTTGCATTAGTTGCGGCCATCACAGCTTGCCAAGCTTCCGGAGGAGGCGGAGGTGGAGGCGGATCAAGATTCGGAGTCGTGCGCGTTGGAGGAGCCATCCTGAACAGGTTGACCACCATTAGCACACAAATAGACAAGTATTGAAGGTGAATCCAACGGAATGAAAATTGCAACATAAAGTCTTCACATCCGAACAAAATGAACGAATGCACTTCTCTTGAAGTGGTCACATATTCCTAAATTGCGAAGCCACATAGAAACAGGTAGAAGGGGTAAATCAACGAGGGATGGAATCAACATATGACGTCGAAGCAAAAACGAATGCCACAACTCGAAATAAAACCAAGGGTTGGCTTGCGGAATAAGCCGAAACACACATATGATAGAAATTTCGTCCGAAGTTTTCGTGGTGGGACCTACACGGGCTCGATCGTACAGCACCATCATGTACAAGGCAGTGCACATGACATACGAAGCGTCCCTGAGTCAGCATAGCCAAGGACTCTTTAAGACACAACGAGACCACTGTAAAATCGACCGTGAATAGGCGAACCACTAGACGTCGAACCCCAATTTCATATCATACATCTGTCGGAAAGATATCCTAAGAGCTACTTGAATTCCCACCTATGAAACTCCCGAAATGTTCCGGTTATGCAATCAGGTGTTGGGGATATAGGGGAAGCATAATATCTCACCCAAGCTAGCAAATCCTACATCCAGCTGTATCCATCCTTCAACACATAACCAAGAAACCTTCGGAAACCATCTACCTCAACCTTCGAAAAACATCCGTTATACAAGTTATGGCGATACTCCCGAACTCCCGCCCCAGTACTGGGTGGCGTCGAGGTTATCTCACCAACGAACTGCATAAAAGAGATTTTCGATGTCGCGCACATATCTCAAGTATTCCAGAATTGCAACGATAAAATTATGATGACAACACCTCAGAGCTCAACTCCTCGGGACACTTCCACTAAACCCCTGATAGGAGGCACCAAGACAGTATTCTCATCATAAGCCATCGGAACAAATCCAAGATACTCGCGTGATCCTAAAATTTTTTTTAGTGAAATTTGAGAAGAGAAGAGTCAAAACTCTACGTCAGGATGCCTTACCAGAGCGATGAGGAGACTGGGAAGTAAAAGAATTCCTAAGCTCTCCGATATATAATTCCTAAGTGACTCAAAACATTTTTCTAGACACAACTCGGCTGCTAAAAACGATCAAGCAATGGGGCTCCTAAGGTCGGGGAAGGCTCTGATTACCAACTTGTAACGCCCTCGATGCGGCTATAGCTCCCACGTGTCGAGGCACGACTTAGAGATATAACCGCATTGAAAGCAATGTCGCAAGTCAGGCAATCATTACAACATCCCATGTAATACATAATAAAAGGGGGAGATAACATAGTTGGCTTACACTCGCCACGTCACATCAGAGTACATAAATAACATCCATCAAACAAACACTCATGGCCCGACTACGGCGCCAAAATGGAAAAGAACCCAACAAGCGACAAGGCCCTGAATCAATCCCCAACTAGGCACCACTACTGATCATCGGGAAAGGAAACATAATAACGCTGAGAGTCCTCGTCGAACTCCCACTTGAGCTCGTACTCGTCACCTGGAGCGGAATCGCCTGGACCTGCATCTGGAATTATAGTATCTGTGAGCCACAGGGACTCAGCAATCTCGCACCCTCGCGATCAAAACTATTTAAGCTTATAGGAATGGATAAGGCAAATATATGTGGAGCTGCATCAAGCGACTAGCATATATGGTGGCTATCTTATACGCAAAAGAGAGCGAGAAGAGGGGGCAAAGCGCGAGCGAGAATCTAGAAGAGCAACCTGCGCAAGCATAACTCCAACACCGTGTCCACTTCCCGGACTCCGCCGAGAAGAGGCCATCACGGCAACACACTCAGTTGATTCATTTTAATTAATTAAGGTTTTGGTTATCTACAACCGGACATTAACAAATTCCCATCTGCCCATAACCGCGGGCACGGCTTTCGAAAGTTCAATCCCTGCAGGGGAGTCCCAACTTAGCCCATGACAAGCTCTCACGGTCAACGAAGGAATAGACCTCCACCCGAGACACACCGATCAGACTCGGTAATCCGGTACAACAAGACAATTCGACAGGTTAAAACAAGACCAGCAACACCGCCCGAATGTGCCGACAAATCCCGATAGGAGCTGCACATATCTCTTTCTCAGGGCACACTCAGATGAGACATCCTACGAGTAAAACCAACCCTCAAGTTGCCCCGAGGTGGCCCTGCAGTCTACTCGGTCAGACCAACACTCAGAGGAGCACTGGCCCGGGGGGGGGGGTTAAAATAAGATGACCCTTGAGTCTGCAGAACCCAAGGGAAAGAAAAGGCTAGGTGGCAAATGGTAAAAAACCAAGGTTGGGCATTGCTGGAAAAGCTTTAATCAAGGCGAAATATCAAGGGGTTCCCATTATAACCCAACCGTGTAAGGAACGCAAAAATCCGGGAACATAACACCGATATGACGGAAACTAGGGCGGCAAGAGTGGAACAAAACACTAGGCGAGAGGCCGAGCCTTCCACCCTTTACCAAGTATATAGATGCATTAAGATAACATAGCAATATAATGATATCCCAACAAGTAAATAAAAGATGTTCCAACAAGGAACACCCTCCAAACTACACCTGCAACTAGCAACGCTATAAGAGGGGCTGAGCAAAGCGGTAACATAGCCAATCAGCGGTTTGCTAGGACAAGGTGGGTTAGAGGTTCAATCATGGCAATTGGGAGGTTTACAAACAAGTGGTAGGCATCGTAGCATTGGCATAGCAAAAGAGCGAGCAAACTAGCATAGCAAAGATAGTAGTGATTTCGAGGGTATGATCATCTTGCCTGCACAGTTGTCAGAGTTGACTGGATCCTCACAAGCAAACTCAACGGGCTCCTTGGTAGCGAACTCGTCTCCCGGCTCTACCCAAATAAGACAAACAAGCAACAAGGATACAATCAACCACGTGCAAGACCGAGCAATATCATGAAATGATGATATGCTATGCGGGATGCGATGCGGGATGCAAAATGCAAGATATAACAGGAAATGCATGAACCTGTCCTAAACTTGGAATTCCAAGGGTGCCACTGGATAGAGGGGATGAAATCGCTTGAAAACGATATAAAGATCATTGGAATCGGAGTTACGGTTTGGAAATGGCAAGCGTTTTAAGATGACACCGGTCTGCGATTTACAGCAAGTGGGCATCTAAATGCAACTAAATGAACATGCTACAGCCACCAAACATGACAAAAAAATACATGGCAGGGATGCACACAAGATGCTTAACAAAAGACTAGCACTCAGCCACGGCCAATTCATCCATTAAGAGGTTCAAACAAGCATGGCAAAAACGCAAATGCAAAACAGATTCCAGACTTAGTGAAATTAACACTAGTCTGTAATTTCAGATCACGAAGCCCTCTTCGGAGCAGCAAAACAACATGATACATGACCTAATTAAGACAAGTAAGAACATGGCATGGAGCTACTCAACAATCTTAACAAAAGTCCCAAAGTGACCTGGGGACAAAAGGGATCACAAAATATATTAACGGGCACACGAACATAGCTAAAACACAATCAGTTTTCAGACTTTGTGAAAACTGAGACATGCTGAAATATAACTCACGAAGGCATGTAAACGAGCTCGATGCACTCACCACGGTGCAATTCATGGCAAGGCAAGCATACAGCCATTAAGAAGGCACAAAATACAAGCTATACATGGCAAGAACAATGGCATAGCATACACGGATCAACTACGACAACGCCGGCAAAATCGCAAACGAGTTGACGATCTTCCCAGATTCACCACGAAGCAAAAGTAGAGCTCGATTGACTCAAGCTATGTTGCTCCATAATTGCAAACAAAGACATGTATGGATAGAGCATAACATGATTAACAAAACTCCTTTACTGATCATCCTCAAAAGATGCACGGATCACTAGGAAACAAGCTGAACATATGGCATCATGAACTAAAATATCCCAGACTTCGTGAAAACAACTAAGTCCCTGAAAACAGATTTCCCGGGTGCCTCTCTTTGCGAGCTTGCACAAGTCACCACACACATCCTAAAAATGTATGGGTTGCACCTCTGGAAATAAGACAAAATGCTTAACAAAACATATGAAGGACTCACAGGCATAGCATGCACACATTAATCATGGCAAAAATGACAAAGGTCTAAGATGAACTAGCAGATCTGACAATTAACTCACGAAGCCTCCTTCTAACAGCATTTTGGGCATCAAGATGAACTCAAATGAAAATGATGCAATGGAATGAAATGATGTACTCATCTAGGCGAAGATTTTGATATATCATATGTCCAAATCGGAGCTACGGATGCAAAGTTACGGGCAGGCAAAGATTGCATAAAAATTAAGGGGGAGAAGAGGGAAGTCAACCCAGATCTAGGGTTTCGGCACTGTTCACGGGTGCGCGAACCGAGGATGGCCGGGATCTCGCCGGAGTCTCGCTGGAGAGGAGGAGGCGCCGCGGAGGAGGAGGGGGCCGGCCGGACCGGGGCGGCGACGGCGGCGCCCGAGGCGGGGCCGGGCGTGGCGGCGCCGGTCTTCACGGGCGGCGGCGACCTCCGGCTGGGGCGGCGGCGGTGCCCGCGGCGGCGGCGGCGGCCGGCCGGGAAGAGGACGGCGGCGGGGCGCGGGACGAAGGGCGGCGGCGGATCGGGCTCGCGGGGGCCCCTCCTGGGCCTCCCGGGCCGGCGGCGGGGATGTGGGCGCGGCCCACGTGGCGGCGCATGAGTGGACAAGGGGCGGCGGCGGACGCTGTCCGGTCCGATCCGGACACGTCCGTCGGTGGCGGGGGTTGATCTGTTTTTTTTAACTAGGGTTTCGGACGGGGGAAGAAGAGATCCGAATGGAGGGGGTATTTATAGACATAGAGGGAGCTAGGAGAGTCCAAATGAGGTGCGGTTCTCGCCCACGCGATCGTGATCGAACGCTCTAGGACATGGAGCAGAGTTTGGTGGGTTTTGGGACAAATTTGGGGGATGTTGGGCTGCAACACACACGAGGCCTTTTCAGTCCCTCGGTTAACCGTTGGAGTATCAAACGAAGTCCAATTGATACGAAACTTGACAGGCGGTCTACCGGTAGTAAACCAAGGCCGCATGACAAGTCTCGGTCCAATCCGGAAATGTTTAATCTCCACACACGAAAGAAAGTTAGAAATGACCACCGGAGGAGAACGAAGCGCCGGAATGCAAAACGGACAACGGGGAAAATGCTCGAATGCATGAGATGAACACGTATGCAAATGCAATGCACATGATGACATGATATGAGATGCAAGAAAACGAAAACAACACACGGAGACAAAGACCCGAACCCGAGGAATAAATATAACTTAATGCCAGAAACGGCAAGAGTTGGATACAAATTTGGAAAGTCATATCTGGGGCGTTACATTAAACCAGCACATTCGACGTCAGGAGAACCAGATGTGCGCAGACATGATAGATTTGAAGAAGGCGATGACAAGAATCACGGAGCTGGAGGAAGAACTCAAGGCTACACGTGAAGATTATGAGGAGGAAATCGTCGTACTAGTGGAGAAGAATGACGACCTGATTAAGAAGATCGGAATATTCATGGGAGACCCTACACCAGTAGAAGAAGACGAAGAACCCAAGGAGATTTGCCCGGAAGACTACATCATCATCGACGACACCGACTCCGACATGAGCGATGATGACTACATTGACGAAGCTGGAGCAGATATCATGGAGTCTGCAACCGAGGAATATTTCTAGTAGACCACCACATCATTAGTAGTATTCCACCATGTAAATAGAGTAGTCTGAGCACTTTCGTGATAGTTCTAGATCGATTGTATGCCCTTGATTGATTGAGTGAAATGTTTGTGTTTGTCTCATGTGCATATGGGTAGTGCTTTCTCATTAGACCTCATTCTATTCTAATCTCTCCCCTCTAAACCCATCAGATGCCTCCGAGATGTGACAATGGATTTGCATTTCCACCGGAGCTCACTCAGTTGATCCAGCAGCGGAATGCATTGATGCAGTTGCTAGTCCAGAATCAGAATCAAGGGAACAACAACAACAACCCACCACCACCACCACCACCTGTTGATCACTTAACCCGTTTCCTTAGGCTGAATCCGCCGGTGTTCTCTAGTAGCACCGAGCCTATAGTAGCAGATGATTGGCTCCGCAAGATTGGAAGGGAGTTAACCACTACAGGATGTACTGATGCTGAGAAGGTGCGCTTTGCCGCGCATCAGTTGGATGGACCAGCAGCAACATGGTGGGAGAATTACACTGTCACCTACCCTATAGCCACGGTGACATGGGACCAATTTTAGCAGGCTTTCCGTACTGCCCATGTTTCAGCAGGAGCTATGGCCATGAAGAAGCATGAGTTTCGCAACTTGCGCCAAGGAGGACAGACAGTTGGCCAATACATGGATGACTTTAGTAAGTTAGCACATTATGCCCCGGATGACGTTGCTACGGATGCAGCTAAGCAGGAGAAGTTTCTGGAAGGACTGAATGATGAGTTGAGCATGCAGTTTATGGTAGCAACCTTCAACAACTACCAGGAACTGGTAGATTGTGCTCTTAGGATTGAAGGGAAGCAATAGCAGATTGAGAACCGCAAGAGGAAGTATGGACAAGGGAAGTACAATTCAGGAGCACAACAGAAGCCACGTTTTACCCCGAAAACGGGAGGACATTTTCAGCATACCCATGGAGGAGGGAGTTTGCATAATCATAATGGCCCCAAGAACGGTAATGGGAATGGGAGAAGCAACGGTCAGAACTGTACCAACCCATCAACCCCAACCAAGAGAGACCTAAGCCAAGTCACTTGTTATAAGTGTCAGAAGACAGGACATTATGCCAATGAATGTCCTGAAACCCAGAATGGAAATGGCAATGGAAGCTCTGGGAGGAAGCCGAACCCTTTCAATAGGGGACAGGTGAACCACATTAACGTGGAGGAGGTTGAAGCCCAGCCAGATGCAGTAATCGGTAAGTTTTTCGTTAAGTCTTTTACTGCAATTGTTCTTTTCGATATTGGTGCATCGCATTAGTACATATCAAGGGGATTCATGGATAAGTATAAACTGCCCACCAAGGTTCTTAGAACACCTATGTTAGTAAGCTCACCAGGAGCGGAGTATATGGCCAGTAAAGGATGTTTTCAAGTGCCATTGAGTATAGGTAGGCATGTGTTTCCCTCGGATTTAATCATTTTTGGAATCGCAAGGTTTGGATGTAATTCTGGGTATGGATTGGCTATCGATGTATGGAGGAAACATCGATTGCGCCAGTAAGTCGATTTTTCTTACCACCCCAGAAGGGAGAAGGATCAAGTCTATATCACGGCATGTGCCGAATAGGACACAAGTAAATTCCCTAACAGGAGTTGTACAGGAGGAAGTACCGATGGTGAAGGATTTTCCGGATGTATTTCCAGAAGAGTTGCCAGGCATGCCACCGGATAGGGACATTGAGTTTTTGATTGAGCTTTCGCCAGGCACAGGACCAATATCTAAGAAACCATATAGAATGCCTGCAAAGGATTTGGAGGAGATTAAGAAGCAGATTAATGAGTTACTGGTAAGGGATATATTCGCCCAAGTTCGTCACCTTGGGGATCATCGGTACTTCTAGTGGAAAAGAAGGATGGATCATTAAGGATGGTTGTTGATTATCGAGGATTGAATGAAGTGACGATCAAGAATAAGTACCCACTGCCGATGATCAATGATCTGTTTGACCAATTGCAAGGAGCAAAGGTATTTTCCAAGATCGATTTGCGATCAGGATACCATGAGTTGAAGATTCGAGAGCAGGACATACCTAAGACAGCTTTTACTACGAGGTACGGGCTGTATGAGTATACCGTTATATCATTTGGTCCGACTAACGCACCTGCTTATTTTATGAACATGGTGAACAAAGTGTTTATGGAGTTTTTGGATAAGTTTGTCGTAGTGTTCATTGATGATATACTGGTTTACGCAAAGAACGAAGAAGAACATAAAGAACATTTGCATTTGGTACTTGGTAAGCTCAGAGAACATCAGTTATACGCCAAGTTCAGCAAATGTGAGTTTTGGTTGAAGGAAGTTGGATTCCTCGGACATGTTATATCCGGAGAAGGAATAGCGGTAGATCCCACCAAGGTTGTCACTATGACAAATTGGTAAGCCCCAACAACAGTTGGAGAGATCCGGAGTTTTCTTGGACTCGCAGGATACTACCGGAGATTCACTAAAAATTTCTCAAAGATTGCAAAACCTATGACGAAGTTGTTGAAGAAGGATACCAAGTTCAATTGGACTGAGGAATGTGAGGCCAGTTTCCAGGAGTTGAAGAAACGTTTGGTTACCTCGCCAGTGTTGATTCTACCAGATCAGCGCAAGGATTATGAGATGTATTGCGACGCTTCATGTCGAGGACTTGGAGCAGTGCTTATGCAGGAGGGAAGAGTTGTTTCGTATGCTTCACGACAACTTAAGCACCATGAGTTGAATTATGCTACACATGATTTGGAGTTCGCAGCCGTAGTGCATGCATTGAAGACATGGAGACATTTTCTCATCAAAAACCATTATGAGGTGTACACGGATCACAAGAGTTTGAAGTACATCTTCACACAGAAAGAGTTGAATCTCAGGCAAAGGAGATGGTTGGATCTCATCAAGGATTATGATATGAGATTGCATTATCACCCCGGAAAGGCTAACATAGTAGCTGACGCATTGAGCCGCAAGAGCCATGTCAACACACTAATGACTAGAGATTTACCAAAGGAGTTAGTCAAGGATCTTCGTGAGCTATGTTTGGAGATAGTTCCGAGAGGCTATGTAGCATCATTGGAGATTCAGTCTACTCTGATGGATAAGATCAGATAAGCTCAGAAGACCGACAAGGAGATTGCCACCATAAAGGAGAAGATGAGCAAGGCAAAAGTTAAAGGTTTTCGTGAGGATGAACACGATACCTTATGGTTTGAGGACCGCGTTTATGTGCCTAATGACCAGGAGATCAGGAAGCTAATTCTACAAGAGGCCCATGATTTGCCATACTCAATTCACCCAGGAAATACCAAGATGTATTTGGTTCTGTAGGGTACTTTCTGGTGGACCGGAATGAAGAAGGATATTGCGGAGTATGTAGCCGTTTGTAATGTATGTCAGAGAGTAAAGGCAGAGCATCAGAAGCCAGCAGGATTGTTACAACCATTGCCGATACCCGAATCGAAGTGGGATAAGCTAGGCATGGATTTTATCACGGGATTACCCAGGACCCGCTCAGGCTATGACTCGATATGGGTTGTAGTCGATCGCTTGATGAAGGTAGCTCATTTCATCCCAGTAAAGACCACTTACACCAGTGCTAAGTTGGCAAAGATATACATGACCAGGATCGTATGTCTGCATGGAGTTCCGAGGAGCATTGTATCAGATAGAGGAACTCAGTTTACCTCAAAGTTATGGAATCAGTTGCACGAAACTTTGGGTACCAGGCTAGAGTTCAGTACAACTTTTCATCCGCAGACCGATGGGCAGACCGAGAGAGTCAATCAGATTTTGGAGCATATGCTGAGAGCTTGTGCGCTAGATTATGGATCTAGTTGGGATGACAATTTGCCATATGCGGAGTTCTCTTACAACAATAGTTATCAATCCAGTTTGAAGATGGCCCCTTTTGAAGCCTTGTATGGGAGAAGGTGCAGAACACCATTGTCGTCGGACGAAGTTGGAGACTGCCAGTTATTTGGACCAGATTTGATTAAGGAGTCTGAACAGAAAGTGAAGTTGATTCGCGATAGGCTCAAGATAGCCCAGTCCAGGTAGAAGAGCTATGCAGATTCTAAACGCAAGGAGACAGTTTATGAAGCCAGAGACAAAGTTTATCTTCGTGTATCCCCGCTTCGAGGAGTTAAGCGTTTTGGAGTTAAGGGAAAATTAGCGCCACGTTTTGTGGGACCATACAAAGTTTTGGAGCGTATGGGTGAAGTTGCTTACAAGTTGGAGTTGCCCGAAGGATTGTCGGGAGTTCACGACGTGTTCCACGTTTCCCAGTTGAAGAAGTGCCACGCAGAGATGGCGGATATACCGCTGAGAGATACAGTGCCGCTGGAAGCAATTCAGTTGGATAGTGATTTGACCTACGAGGAGAAACCAGTAAAGATACTCGAGTTTGCCAGCCGAGTTACCCGCAACAAGGTTATCAGGTTTTGTAAAGTTCAGTGGAGTCACTACACCGAGGATGAAGCCACCTGGGAGCGAGAGGAAGATCTGCTGAAGGACCACCCTCACCTATTTTCTAGCCAACCCGAATCTCGAGGGCGGGATTCATCTTAAGGGGGTAGGTTTGTAACATCCCAAATTTTCAATTTGGAATGCTACACATTAGATCATCATTGCATATCATATTTTATTTGCTTTTTGGTTGATCCTAGAAATCCTACGCAACTCAAGGACCTACGGAGAGAGTTGGGGATTTCGTTATTTTCATATTTGAGGTTTTCTCGAATTATGAAAAGAGGAACGTTTGATTTTAATTATTTTTCTCTGAATTATTTATTTTATTAAAAATGAAAGAGAGAGGATAAAATGACTTCCCCAAAATAAAGAAATATCAGAGATTTAATATAAAAATCAAATAAGGTTTTTATTTTTGAGTTTTCGCTGTTTTATTTGAATTTAGGAAAAATGCGGGTTTTTCAAAATTGCATTTAGGCCTCAAATAAATGTTCACTTTGTCCGGCTTGATTTCAGAAGTCGGGAAAAATTTATTCGGGATTTTTGGAGTCCGTTTAGTATTTCTTTTCTTTCTTTTTCTGCACGTCAAATTATTAAAAAAAGGGTCGGCCGACTTAGGGCCATACTCGGCCAGGACTTCTCGGGCCAGGCCTTTATAAGCCGCCGCCCCGAGGCCCGTTAGCGCCGCCCCACCCGAAACCCTAACCCTAGCCGCCACCCGCCACCGCCGCCGCCCGCGCCGGAGCCCGCCGCTTCCGGCGCCCGCCGCCCGCGCCCCCCGCGCCGGAGCCCGCCGCCGCTGCCGCCCGCGCCGGAGCTCGCCGCCGCCCCGCCAGACCTCCCGCCGCCACCGACTCGCCGGATCCCGCCGGAGTTCGAGGTAGCCGCCGGTTTTTTTAAAACCAATTGGTTTTATTTCATAAACCCTAGATTCGATTTTTTCTAGATCCGGTTTGGTTTATTTTTCTTCGGTTTAGTTATTTAGCGAACGGCCGCTTTTACATTCGTTTTTACGAATGGTTTTCGTCGTTTAGCCGCAGACAGCGAACGTTCGTTCGTTAGCCTATTCGTCATTTTTTCTTTTTCTTGGATTTTCCGCGATTATTTCTGATCGTGATTTCTGATCCGATTTTCGTTTTAGTTTAACTTTTCGCTCGTTTATCGGAATTAGACGATTCAAGCGCCTAGAGTTTCGTCTCGAAACCCTCTTTCTGTTTAACCAACTCAAACAAGTTTTTGCTTATGTAAAATTTGACTTAGGTCCATATTAGTAAACGAAGCTTGTTTCTTTCGCCGTTTGCCTTTCGTCGTTTCGTTTGATTTGTTTCTTTTTGCAAACCGGAGTTCTTAAGTTGAGATTTCTGGTTATATCTCATATTTGAGTTTTACCTGTGCATTAGATGAGTACTTATTGTATGCTTGTTTGTTTGTTTGTTTGTTTGTATTAGAGTACCCGTAGTGCGCCGCTTGCTACTTCGAATCTCTAGGTTTCACGGATGATCGGCAAGGCAAGTAACACTTTGATCATACCTCTTACTACCCAGTTTTATTGCGTTAGATCAATCCTCAAACATTGCATGATTAGGATCTAATTAAATTGTGGGTTTTGGGGAAGTAGATGAGGTAGTACCTATTACCTGTTTTATTATCAAACCCTTGAGAGTTACTTCTACGTTTGCTTATATTGCCATGCTATGCTAGTAGACGTGGGTTGGGTGAGTGTATCCATGACAGATGTGAGATTGTTAATTAACGGTTTATTTAAGGTGGCAACTTTAACACACATCTGGGTGGATTGAGGCACCTGGGTATTCCAGTGATTGCCTGTTTTTCTTTATGGACCGCCACCCAGGCTCAAAGGGATCACGAGATTATTCATGCTAGAAACTTCCGTGTGCAGCCACAAGCTACTATGGGCTCTAGCATAGTTGATTAAGTCGTGCGAACTCTTACAGTGGTAGACTAGCAGATGTAGGGGAAAGTAGGTGTAACGGTCTACCCAATCGTAAGGTGCTAGCGCTTCTGAAAGACTTTGTCTCGGTCATCCGTTTCTCAAACACCATGTAGTGCGAGAATTCCAACTGAGGAGATCGAGTCTTGTGGGGAAAAGTGCGCAAACCTCTGCAGAGTGTATAAACTAATCATGATTAGCCGTGTCCCCGGTTATGGACGTTTTGAGTATCTAGTACTTGGATTATCATGTGAATCTCATCATGTGACTTTAATTAATTTTGTTGGGTTTTAATGATGATGTTTAATTGGGATTGAGAGGGTGTCTACGCTCTCAATGTTTAACAACTACCATGATAGTTAAATAAAATTTATTCATTTGTAGTAGGGAAAAATTGGCTTTACGCAAAATTGTAACCATAGAGCTTTGCACCAGCCATATATGCATGTAGTATAGCCTATTTCTGTTCATTACTCTCTATGTGTTACTTTGCCAGCATATTCCATGTGCTGACCCGTTTTCGGGCTGCAACGTTCATGTTGCAGACTTTTCATATGACGAGTAAAGAGCTTTAGGTCGTGGTTTTATACTCAGTGATGCCGTTGGAGTTGATGGACTCACTTATCTTCCAAGCCTTCTGCTGTTATCGTAATTAGATGGCCTTAAGCCATATTACTTGTAATAAGTTCTCTTTTGAGACACTCGTTGTAGTAAGTGTGTGATTGCTACTCTGTTATAAATCCTTCAAGTACTATGCATGTCAGCATTACTGATCCAGGGATGACACTAAAGCACAGAGATCAGACCGTTTGAGGTCTGGTCGCTACATCGACAAACTCACAACACAAAGGACACAAGATTTATACTGGTTCGGGCCACCATTGTGGTGTAATACCCTACTCCAGTGTGGTGTGGTGGATTGCCTCTCGGGATGAGGATGAATAGTACAAGGGGAAGAACAACCTCCCGAGGAGAGGTGTTCTTGCGCTTGGTGAACTTGTGGTTGTCCTGGTCTTTCTTGGTCCGACCGTACGATCGATCTCCCTAGCTACGGTGGTGGCTAGTCCTGTTTATAGAGGCCCTGGTCCTCTCCCCAAATATTGAGCGGGAAGGGAGCCAACAACGGCCAATTTGAAAGGGGACAACTAGTACAACCTATCCTGACAAAAGCAGTCTTCGCCTGCAAGAGGCTCTGGTGGTGACGCCGTCCCGGGCTCCACGGTGACCTCCGTCTTGCCTTCCTTCTGGTCTTGGTCTTGTTGCACTGATATGGAAACCTTTGCTTGACGCCTCACTACTCCGCGCCTGCGCCTGCTTCCTTAGCACCGAAGAGGAAACAAGAACACTATGCGCGCTGGCGCCCGCCTGGCCTTGGTCGTCATGGCTCACGTCACTGGAACCTCGCGAGGTTTGCCTGGCCATGATCTCTCCGCCCCTCACGAGCCAGCCTGGTGAGGCTGCTCCTGAGAAGGTCTTGTGTCATCCGCCTCGCGAGGCTTGGCCCCTCACGAGGGTCTTGAGTCCTTGCTGGTGAAGATGGGCCGTACGGGCCCGCTTGTAGAGCCATGCCATGGGCCGCAGGCAGGCAAGTCTGGGGACCCTCATTCCCAGAACGCCGATAGTAGCCCCCGGGCCCAAGGCGCACTCGGGCTCTGCTTCGAGGCGAAGCCAAAGGGGCAAGTGCGGAGTGCCGCGGGCCCCAATAGCCTGTGGCCTTGGTCGACGCGTGGCGGTTGATTGGGCGTGGGCGTCTCCGCTTCCCCACGCTGCCTTGGCAATTGCTCGACTTGACAAGTCCCTTCTGCAAGCAAGGTAAAACCATCATCATTACCTTAGATCATGGAGGCCGGCGGTTGGCCTCCCCTTGGCTATAAATGGGAGGGGGGCGGAGCCCCCGTTGCCCATCTCTTCCCATTCCGCTTGCTTCTTGCTCTTTGCTCAATCGCCCATTGCAACACCAATGGCGCCGTCGAAGAGGTTTTTTGCCGCGGAGAAAGGGAAGGCCCCTCGCGAGGGGCCCGACTCTCCGGCGCCCAAGCGTGGACGCGGCCGTCCCCACAAGCACTCCACGACCCTCGCCGCGGCCCTGCGCAGCTGTGGCGGTGCCGCTTCGGATGGCAGGGGCCGCTCCGGTCGCGGCGGTCCTGTCGATGAAGGGAGACGTGCCGTGGTCGCACGGCCTCCCCGGCCGCGCTTCCACTCGGCGGAGGTGCTGCTGGAGTTCGCCATCTGGTCGGAGAACCCGGCCGACAACTGGCTTTAGCTCCCGCGTTTCTTTGCCGACGAGCTGCCAGCCTCTGGTCCAGGCGGGCTCTGGCTGCAGGCGGACGGCTGCTGCAGCAGGGCTTCCTATGTCATGGTCGAGGTCTCCGTTGCGGGCAACATAGCCCTTGCCCGTGGCTGGCAGACGTTTGCCCGCGTGCGCGGCCTGGGCAGGCGGTCCACCCTCCACTTCAAGTATGACGGTGACGCGACCTACGTGAGGGTATTTGGGGAAGATGGTCGCCGCGTCGGGTGCTGCCCCGAGGTCAATGATGGCGAGGAGGTCCTCGGCCTTGGCGATGGTCGTGATGAGGACAAGGGTGAACCCGCCCTTGGGAGCGACCATGTCTCGTCCAGCTACGGTGGCTCTTCCTCCAGCGACAGCCCCAGCAGCGGCGGTTACGACCAGCCGCCACGCCGCCGCGCCCTCTTTGAGTGCAGCAGTGGGTCGTCTCGTCGCCGCGCCTCCGTGAAGTGCGAGGGGTCTGGCTGAGCTCAGGACGGCGCCAGGAGCCTGCCCCCGTCAACCGCTGCAGGGGCAGACGCCGCTTTTATTTTGTTCTTCCTTTCCTTCCTGCATCAAAAAGAAACTAGAATGGGCCCCAGAGGGGCGTGTATCGAACTATGATCTCAATCACTATGCTATGTTTGTTGCTCTTGTGCTGTGTCGCAACTTCGTCGTTTTGCGTAGGGATAACTTAGCTTGACTTGTTTGGAGTAGCCTCCTCCTCACGAGGCGCTTGCTTGCTTCCCGGTGCCTGTCGAGGCTTCCTTGACCTGATAGGTTCTTAGGAACTGCAAGAAATTCGTCAAGAGGTTTATCGTTCTCTCGAGGCTTGGTCGCGGGCGCCACTGGCCTTGACCCAGCGCTTCGTATCACGGTACCCAAGGGGAACGGATTGAGAGAGAGAGGTGCGCCAGCTTGTGGGCTCGAATGAGGGTACCTCTCGAAAAACAGAAGAAGGAAGCTCATGAAGGTACCTGTTCAGCACCCTCGCGAGGAACGCGCGAGAGAGTACATGCCGACCAAAGAAATGAAGGCAAAAACAGAGGCAGAAAGCAAAAGGGCGAGACCAGCAAGAGGCACCAGAAAGAAAATTTCAATTAAAGAGGGGCAAGCCAACTTCGGAAAGCAAATGAAAAGCCGCGTCCGGCACCTAGTCTAGTCTTCGACGTCTTCTCACCAGCACGGAGCTAAGTGCTTCCACTAAGACGTGGGAGGGTTCCCCGAGGCCCAAGGGCGGCACTCTTGAGACTCCAGGGCGTGTACAACCCCACTCGTTATTACGTGAGAGTGTCACGGGCGGCGATCTTCACCGGTGCTAGGCCTTTCTTCACAGGCGCTAGGCCTTCTTCATAGGCCCTGGGCCTTTCTTCAGGGATAGAACTTCCGGAGGTGCTGAATGTTCCAGGCGTTCTGGATGGGTACCCCGTCCTGTGTCTCCAGACGCGCGGCGCCAGGCCTGGAGACATGGACGACCTTGAACGGGCCCTCCCACATGGGTGAGAGCTTATGCAGTCCTTCCCTGGAGAGGACCCGCCTCAGGACGAGGTCACCCACCTCGAGCGTCCTAGAGTGGACGCTGCGACAGTGGTACTGCCGCAGCGCCTACTAGTATCTTGCCGCCCGTAGTGCTGCTTCGCGGCGACGTTCCTCCCCCAGCACGAGGTCCATCCCCCGCCTGGCGTCCTGCTGTGTTTCATCAAACGCCAGGACCCATGCGGAGCGATGCCTGACCTCATGAGGGAGGACTGCTTCTGCTCCGTAGACGAGGAAGAATGGGGTCTTGCTCGTTGGCTTGGTGGTGATGGTGCGGATGGACCACAGAATGGACTGGAGCTAATCATGCCAGCCCCTGCCGCAGGCCTCGAGCTTCTTCTTGGAGGTCCTCGTCTTGAGGCCCCCCTTGACTTCCGCGTTGGCACGTTCGGCCTGGCCATTGCTCCTGGGGTGCGCTAACGAAGCGTAGCAGATCTGCATTCCAAGGTTAGCACAATATGAGTTGAAGAGATTACTAGTGAACTTCGAGCCATTATTGGTGATGATGCGGTTGGGGACCCCAAAATAGCTCACGAGGCCCTTGATGAACTTGACCGTAGAGCCAGCTGGGATGGTGCGGACGACTTCAACCTCCGCCCACTTAGTGAACTTGTCGATAGCGACGTAGAGGTATCGATAGCCCCCAGGCGCCCGAGGGAACGGGCCCAGGATATCTAGCCCCCACACTGCAAACGGCCACGAGAGTGGAATGGTCTGGAGGCCCTGAGCTGGCTGATGGATCTGCTTGGTGTGGAATTGGTAGGCCTCGCAGGACTTCACCAGCTCAGCTGCGTCATTGAGTGTTGTAGGCCAGTAGAACCCGCTGCGGAATGCCTTGCCAATGAAGGTTCGCGATGACGAATGGTGCCCGCAGTCCCCGCCGTGTATGTTGGCTATCAGCTCTTTTCCCCTGCTCCCTGGAGATACAACACAGTGAAACGTCATTTGGCCGCTTCCTGTATAACTCACCGTCCCGGATGCAGTATGCTGTGGCCTGCCGGGCCACGCGCTCCATGTCCTCCTCCTTCTCCGGCAATGTCCCTTGCATCAGGTATTCCTTGAATTCCTTGGTCCAGCATCCCTCCTGGGCTCGAGCGCCAAGAGTAGGCACGCTCCCGAGGTCGGGTCATAGGTCGGGCTCCTGTAGCAGGCGCCTGCGGGAGTTCCTCTTGAGGCTGAGCTGTTCTTCAAAGCGGTGGCGTTGCTGATGGCTTGAAGAGCCGCTCCTCGAAGACGCCAGGCTCCTGGGGCTGTTGCTCGGATGCTCTTCTGGCAATGTCGGCAGCTTCTTTGTTGGTGCCACGGGGCACGTGCTGCAACTCCAGGCCCCGGAATTGTTTCTCCATCTTGCGCACCTCCGCGAGGTATGCTTCCATGTGTTCGTCCCTTGGATCGTATACCTTGTTGGAGAAGTTGACGAGGAGCTGCGAGTCACCCCTGACGGTGAGACGCTTTACCCCCAGTGCCACTGCAGCCTTCAGGCCGGCTATGAGGCATTCATATTCTGCAATGTTGTTGGAGACCTTCTCGCCCTGCTAGAAGCAGAGCTGCACGGCATAGTAGAGCTTGTCCTGAGCGGGCGAGATGAGCACTGCTCCAGCCCCCGTGCCCTAGCGTGCGAAGGCACCATCGAAATACATGACCCAGCCGTCGGGCGCCTCGCTTCCCGGCGAGAGGGACAGATCTTCGCCTACTTCAAGTGCCGGGACGTCTGTCCATTCTGCGACGAAATCAGCAAGCACTACAAAAAAATACACTTCCGTGATGATACGTGTTTGTCACAGTAGGTCACGTTTTCTGTCATTCATGTACATCCATGACAATTTTATGACAGAATTAAGATAGTCATACCTGTGCTGTCGTAGAAGTGTTCCATGACATTACCAAAATTATCATCACAGAAGTGTCCACTTCCATGATGATAAATTGTGCGTCACAGAAGTGCTTTCGTCAAGGGTGACCGACACGTGGCATCCACGGTAACGGAACACCGTTAAGCTATCGGGTCCGGTTTTGGATCCGATAACCCGTTAACAGCCCGGACCAATGGGGATTTTCCACGTGTAAAATTCTGATTGGTTGACGAAAAAACGTGTCAGCTCCGCGTTGGCACATGTGTCACTCATCCAATGGGCGAGATGCGCCTATGATATGTTGACACCTGGACTGGCCCAAAAGTGGCCCATAAAGTTTAAATGGGCCGGCCCAACTAAAGGCCCGCAAGATTTTGTGGACCATAATGGGCCGGCCCAGCTAAAGGCCCACGAGATTTTGCGGAACAAAATGGGCTGGCCCAGCTAAAGGCCCACAAGATTTTGTGGGCCATAATGGGCTGGCCCAGGTAAAGGCCCACAAGATTTTTCGGGCCATAATGGGCCGGCCCAGGTGAAGGCCCACGAGATTTTTGTGGACCATAATGGGCCGGCCTAGCTAAAGGCCCATGAGATTTCACCGACATTAATTGGCCAGCCCAGCTGTAGGCCCACAAGATTTTGAGGACCCTAGTAGGCCGGCCCATTAACTGGCTGCCATGTTTTGGGCCAAATGCCGGCCCATATATGTTTCGATCCATTAATGGCCTGCCACGTTCCGGGCCTAACAATGGCCCATATGAGATCCGGCCCGTTAAAAGCCTACCACGTTATGGGCCAAATTACGGCCCAGATCAGGTCCGGCCCTTTAAGAGGCTTTGGGCTAAATTATGGCCCATATCAGATTCGACCCGTCAACTGGACGCTATGCTTTTGGGCCCACTGTCTAAAGGACCATTTAGTAATTCGGCCTGATATTAGTTTCGGCCTGTTAAGGGCCCGTTTAACATTTCGGCCCTATATTAATTTCGGCCTGTTAAAAGCCCGTCATATAGTTGGGCCTAACTACGACCCGGTTTGCATCCGGCCTGCTCGCAGCCGATAATCTGATTGGGCCAAACAAGGACCGAGACAAATTTTGGCCTGTTAAAAGCCTGTGATTTGATTGGCACAATCATGGGCCGAGGTCCATTTCGGTCTGCTGCCGGCCCGTGAGCTGTTCGGCACGTTTCAGGCCCAACCTATTTCTCAGCCTCCTAAAAGCCCATTGAGTTTTCTTGCGAAAAGAGGGCCAGTGGTTTACTCGACCTATTAAAGGCCCGAATCTACTAGTGGTCCAGTTTACATTTAGGCCTTCTAACGGACCAAGATGACGGGGCCCATGATGCGGATCATACATCATGATTGCATGACGGCCCGATTATGTACCGTAATTTTACGGTTTGGCCGGTTTACTGCGAAGACATGATATATATATACAATAAAATAACTGCAACATCATGGATAAGAAAAAACCTAGACTATACAATAAAGAAATTACGGCATATTACACCCACTGGGCATCAAAGTTCACCACTATGATAATAAAGCACAAGTAGACAGCAGATTACATACATGGGGCATCAAATATCGCCACTAGTGCAACTAAACACGCCGACAAAATAATATACAAAACCAACAACACTTCAATAGAGTTCAAGAAAGGTTGGCCCTGCTGGGGAGCTGCAGCGCAAGCAGCTGAGCAAGCTGATGAGACTGTGCTGGTTTAACACTTATATCCTCCTCACTCTAAAAGATAAACAAGCAGACAGATGACAGGTTTTGCACATAAAAGTATCAGTGCTGACAATTCATCACATTTCTTACTGACCAATAAAGTGACACAGTTTAAAATTGCATTAACACAATATGGTATTGTTCAGGTCAAGACATGGCAGGAAATGACATTGTGAAGGAGTTGGCAGCTTCACGACACCACTCGATTACAGATCAAGAACTCATAAGTATCAATGGTTAGTGTGCTATCAATTTATCCCATTTCAGATTGGCAAATAAAGAGACAGTTTAAATAATAGTAGAATGATATGACATTGTTCATAGTTAAGACACTATAGAATATGACATTGTGCTGTAGTGGGTAGGTTCACCACACCACTGGATTACCGATCAAGAACAGAAGCATATATGCAGTGCAAAAGAAGATCACTTGCTCTGTATAGTTTAATTTACATGGTATGAAGAAGGAACTTGGTTGTACAACTGAAAACTTAAATTGAGAAGGACAAACTTTTGTTTATGAACTACATAATAAACTTTAAACATGCAATTTAATGCAAACACCAAAAATAAATAGCTGTTGCAGTCATGCCTAACCAAATATACACAACAAAGTTTGAAGACTTGAGAAGGGCAAACTTACATTATTGGTGAAGGCAGGCTCTATAAAGCCCTTGTCCATGCTGATGGGGGGGGGGCAATTCAAGAAGTTTACCACAGAATCTTCTTCATAAGCATTGCCTTTATTCTACATTTTGTTAAGAGTAAATATAGATGTGACAATATAAGAAAAAATGGAGAATATTTAAGATAAGATGAAGAGTGATGCTACATAACCAAGTAGCTATAAATGTAAGTACAGCGATACAGGCAAAAGGTACACCCAAGAGCAATGCAGAGCTAAACTTCTTCAGTACCATCGGTGTTATCCAACCATATGGTAAGAGTAAATATAGATCTTATGTGTAGAAAATGGAGGGCAAAGGAAAATAAGCTGCAGAGTGATGGTACATGAACAACTACCTGTCAATATAAGTACACTGATAAAGGACATCAGGTACTTACAAGAACAATGCAGAGCTAAAAATTTTCATTGGCATTGGATATACTCTACACTAATGTAACCATTCATATAGATCAGATAATTTGGAGCAAACAATTGATAAGCAAGCTATCATGCATACTGCTGTCACATAATGAACCAGGTATGTATGCAAGTACAGTGATACAGGACAACAGGTACTAACAAGAGCAAAGCAGCGGGCAACATATTTGCGATATCCTGTCGTTCTTTTCAAACCGGAGTTGTTTTTCGAGCAGATTTCCTGCAAAAAAGATCCGTAAGGCACATGCAGAAAAGTAGAAGTTCAAATTGTCATGCGATATCATAGACAGTACCTCATCCTCGGAACGAGACCAGTGCATAACAAGGTTTTTTCCATTCAATGTCTTCTAAATTTAGCATAGGAGACTTCACCAGAAATTCGTTTATAGACTTGCCATCAAAGTGTGATTTCCTCAGGTAACACCAATACTGCTGCAATGCTTCCTTGAAAAGCGCAAGCAAGCTTTGCTCGTCATGACTATCCAGATTGACCCTCGCCTACTTACAACAATGTAATGTAAATCATTGATGTGTTCAATCAATAGAAAACAGGAAAATAATCACCATGAATAATAGCACTTACACGTAAGTGGGACAGAAGATGTGAAAATGGTGTTTGTCTTCACTATAATCTTCTCATGATGGGAATATATGCACGTAGTCCCTAGAAACATTGAAAGCATTCTCTTATAAACTGGGAATAACTGGAATGGGGTTCCAATCTGCAGGAATTGGCCGTCTCTATAGTTGGGATAGGTCTTCGGCACGCGGACTTCCTGTACTTTTCGCTGGAGTGGGATTTTTCTGTGGTACGGCTGGTGCTATGGCAACTGAAATCGGCATAACTTTTGCTGGAGTGCAGGTCCTATGTGGTACGGCTAGTGGTGTGGCCAGTGAAGTATGGGTACAGTCTGCTGGAGGCGGTCCTACGTTTTGTGTCACTGGTTGCACAACCAATATAAGTGGGGTGCTGTGTGATTTCTCTGGCACAACCACATTTTTCAAGGATTTTGTTGGTGCTCCTTCAGGTTCGGCAATCACCCTCTTCCTTTTTGATGTCTGATGCACAAGAACAACATTTGAGTGGAAAAACATGGTATGATGACAGATGGAAAATGTATTGATAATGGATGGGCATGGCATCTCGACATATATGATGAGTAAACTAAGCAGATGGCAGTGCAACAAAGTACAAGAAATGCAAGACAACATATGCAAGATACGCGAAATCAATAAAACGTTGCCAAATTAGAACAGGCACCTTGATGGGTGAATAGGACAGGCCATCTGCCTTTGACTCCTCGAGGTTAGAATAGTCATTAGGATCATATTCTGAACAAGAATCAACAGGCGGGGAGCGTATGAGTTTCATTGCATCCAGAATGGCACTCAATGCCTTGGTGCCAATTTTCTAAGTCATTGCGGTGTTTAGCTTCAAGAGTGGACTGCTGCTAGTGCGACACAAAGCATCTACACAGATCATAGTGTAGATATAATGGGAAAACCATAAGCATCAGAGTAAAATCAGCAAAGTGGAACTTGCTGGAATATATGTGCTAGTATTGCCGGCATGGCTAGAAAGGCTTCGGATACCAGCTCTCTTCAACTGAAGGTGTGGTACTGTTAATATCAGTGTAACTCTCAAAGGCGACACAGCTCCCCGCATTTCCTTGCTATTCTTATAGGATTCAAGTGGGCAGGCCACTACAAATCCTATTCCCATGTTTACAAAATCCTACGAATCAAAGAGGCCTGAAGAGTTCAAAGTGTCCATACCAACCGACCGCATAGACCTCTACACTGCAAATGTCCCTGCTCATCTTCACTACAAGGAACATACTGTACTACTATCATACTCCCTCCATTCCAAAATATAAGTCTTGGTAGAGATTTCCACTATGGATCACATACAGATGTATCCAGATACATTTTAGAGTGTAGATTCACTAATTTTGCTCCATATGTAGTCCATGGTGGAATCTATACAAAGACTTGTATTTAGGAATAGAGAGAGTACTTATTAAAGAAGAACAAAAGAGGAACATGCTAAAGAAGAGCAAGCAGATTTTAGATAATAAAATGTTCATTGCGCAGTGCCCACACATGATGAACCAGAGCGCATTAAGAAAGCAACTCTCTGCTATCTCTCTATATGTGGTGCACGTGCTTTTTCGAAAGTAAAGTAGGAACATTACCCGACTAATTAAATGTTATCTATTTTAGTAATATCAGCATCATATCAGATTCGTACTTGAGCAACAAGTTTGGAATTATGAGTGGCACGTTGTTTAGCTTGATGGATTCAGGAGCAGTGCTAAGCATGTACAATGATGGTACTGAATATAAAGGCATGTCTGCATGCAAGTCGCGTGACTTTTGTCATTTGGGTCAGTCGACCATTTCAAGCAGTTGGATGAAGATCCTATGTCTCCTAACCTTCTTCTTCCTCGTCTCTGATTCTTCCCATACAAAACACCGCACGGGCCGCCGGCCGGACCACCGGCCCACACCGCCTGTGTTCCTCCGCCACCCCGCCCCCCGCCCCCACCCGTGTCGAGTTTTCTTCATTCCGCGAGGCCCCACCACCGCCCCACAACCAAAGTCCCCACCCGAGCCCCTTCATTCGCTCCGGCAAACTCCAGTGAGCTCTGAAAAATTGACTGACCCAATTTTGAAATTTAGTCTACTGTGATTTAACTAGTGTTGAATATAAAAGGGGAAAACCATAAGCATTGGGAGTATAGTGTTGAGCGTGCCATGGTGGATCTGAAGGTGCAAACTGGACAAAGGCAACTTCGCAACCAATGTTTGCTTTCAACTAGCAAGTAAGTGATGGACAAGAAATCAGAGTAAAGTAGTGGCGATCTATTTTCTTGCTGCGATACGAAAGAGTACCGCCTCTGGTGCGGCGCCGTGTATGCATATGCTGAGAATTTGACGGTGCTGCGGTAGCGATGGCTGTCGGTGGCGTGGAAGCAGATCTAGGAGGGTAGACAGTGGTGGCGGGGCACGGTGGACGAGACGGTTGTCGGTGTCAAAACTGGCGGATCTCGGGTAGGGGGTCCCGAACTGTGCGTCTAGGATCGATGGTAACAGGAGACGGGGGACACGATGTTTACCCAGGTTCGGGCCCTCTCTATGGAGGTAATACCCTACTTCCTGCTTGATTAATCTTGATGAATATGAGTACTACAAGAGTTGATCTACCATGAGATCGTAATGGCTAAACCCTAGAAGTTTAGCCTATATGGGTATGGTAATGAGTATATGTCCTGTCCTTTTCAGACTATCCCCTTCGATTTATATAGACACCGAGGGGATCTAGGGTTTACATGGAGTCGGTTACATAAGAAGGAATCTTCGGTCGCCAAGCTTGCCTTCCACGCCAAGTAGAGTCCAATCCGGACACGGTGTAGTCTTCGGCCTTCATGTCTTCACAGCCCATCAGTCCGGCCCATGGATAACAGGCCGGACGCCCGAGGACCCCTTAGTCCAGGACTCCCTCAGTAGCCCCTGAACCTGGCTTCCAATGACGAGGAGTCCGGCGTGTAGATTTTCTTAGAAATTGCAAGGCGGGTTCCCCTTTCTCCGAACTCCAAGATAGTCTTCGGATGCAATGATAGTATCCTGACCTGTTACGCACACCATACACAACCGCAGAGAAAATATAATATTTGCATGAATCTAATCTGTTGACAACTTTTTTCCAACACGACATCACGTTTGTCCGGTTATAATTTCGAACCGTTTTTCTTCTGCCATTCCACGCTTCGAGACGTGGTTGATATCGGTACGTCTTGTCGAAATAGAGATCGTGCCCCCTTATTGCGGGATTCTCATCAATGTGGGCATGGGTTACTCAACCATGCCGTTTATACAGCCCTAGGGAACAGACGAATCCTAAGGCGAGTGAGGAGGCGTTTAATATTTGCTTCCTTTATAAGGGGATAAGGACTACCTCTTCCTCTCCTCACGCTCTCTCTCCATCTCTGCCTTTCCGATCTCAAGCTCCAGCGCCCAAGTTCTCATCTCCTTTCCACTCGAGCAACCATGTCCGGATCTGGTTGTCAGGGCAAGTGGATGGTCTCCTCTGTCAAGGAGGAGGACATTACTAAGCTCCGGGGGGCCGGATATTTGGCGAAGGAGATCACCCATCGTCTGCCAGCCAAGGGACAAGTCGTCCCCACGCCGGAGCCCACAGAGAGAGTAGTATTCATCCCCCATTTCTTCCGCAGGCTAGGGTTTCCACTCCACCCTTTTGTCCGCGGTCTGATGTACTATTACATGATAGATTTCCATGATCTGTCCCCGAATTCCTTCCTCAACATCTCAGTGTTTATTGTCGTGTGCAAGGCCTTCCTCCGCATCCATCCCCACTTCGGGTTGTGGCTCAAAGTCTTCAACGTGAAGTCGAAGGTGGTGGATGGCTAGCACGCGGAGTGTGGAGGGGCCATGGTGAGCAAGCTATCCAACGTCTCCTGTCCCAAAGGCACCTTTGTGGAGACAGTAAAGGAATGGCAGAAGCAGTGGTTCTACATCACAGAACCTCGCGGCACCAACTGGGCCGCAGCTGCCGAATTCCGCTCCAGTGCTCCCATGCGACTCACCTCCTGGGTCGAGAAGAGTCTAGACTAGTGTTCACCTGACGAGTTGATAGCACTGCAGACGCGCGTTCAAAGCATGGTGACCAAGGACGTCAAGCTCGTTGAAGTTATCCAGGTGATGCTGGTCCGCTGGATTCTTCCGTGCCAGCGCCGAAGCCGCACTTTATGGGAGTTCAATTCGAAGAAGCACTAGACCTTGAAAAGGCTCTTCGATACTTCTCACGAAGGGGCCTAGAAGTTGCTCTTTAAGGGCAATGAGAAGCCACCGATCACGGACTCAGACCGTGGTCACAATTGTAACCGCTCCGCCAGCGAGGTATGTTACTTTTGATGTATTCCCAACTTAAATGTTTCGAGGATGATGTATGAGATCTTAGTATTGTTCCCTCAGGACTGGGTGGAGAGGGCAAAGCGGATCCAGTGTCCGGCTCCGTTGCCCGAAGAACCAGCCATCCCACGCCTGGCGAAGATGCTGGTGCCGGCGCCATATATGGTGCCGGAGAAGAAGGCCAAGAGTGGCCCTTGCCGCAAGGGTACTTCGGACGCGACGTCTGAAGACGACGAGGCCCATTCCTCTGTCCCTGAGGACAATGACGAGGAAGAAGAGGAGGAGGAGGAAAACAACCCTCCTCCCGAGGAGAAGAAGAAGAAGAGGGCGGCCTTGGCACATCTGGAGGCGAAAGCGCCCAAAAAGGGGAAGGGCGCCCCAGTGGTCAACACTGCATGGGACATTGACAGTAGTTCAGAACGTCGCCCCCGTGGTAGGCCTCAGGCCGCATCGTAAGTGACATGGCTTATTTATGCGCACATCCAATCCTTTCTTTTTATTATTCTAACATGGTTAATCCACACTATTGCAGTCCGACCCATGACCTTATCCAGCGATCCTCATCTGGAGGTTCGTTGGCTCCGTCGGAGATGGCGAGCATGTCGCCACCGCCTGCTTACTCCCCCGGGGCCAGGGACGACACCGAAGTGTTATCCCGGAGGACCGGTCCGAAGGGAGGAGCCCAGGACGTTGTCCGAGAGGCGCCACAAGGCGGGACCTCCACTGCCGGACACATGGGGGAGTCAATCCCCATGGAGACTGGCAAAGAGGGCCGTATCCAGTTTGTCCCTCAGCCGAATATGATTCCGGAGACCAATATGGCTCCGGAGTCGGGCGAGCAGCCCCCTTTGAAGGAGGGGGGTGCGTCGCCCCCACCAGTGGCTCCTGTCCATCCAGGAGCGCCAGATGACCTGATGGGGGCGTTACGAAGCACCTCCGTCATGGACAAGCATCGTATCCTTGTGGGTGCGGTGATCGAGAAGGTTCAGTCCACCAAGAGCGGACTGAATGAAGCCTGCAGCAGCCTGTTAACAGGTTTCGATGTAAGAAAGAGAAAAACCTCGTATAGTCCGTAACCCCTGAGATGTTGTCCGGTGTTCGGCGAGGAGAACCGGACAGGGGATCAATCCTTAATTATAAGAGGCTGACTGAATATGTATCAATAAGCAGGCATCCCTGTTGGCCGTGACCTCGCATGCTGCCGAGGTCTCCGAGCTGAAGCAGAGGCTGGAGCAGACCGGGAACGAGCTTGGCGAGGTTAAGGTTCGGCTCCAGGAGAAGCAAGGTGAGGAACGACTTGCTATATGCTCGGGAAAGGATAAGCGCTGTATATTGACAGCGGTATTGTGATATGTGTAGAAGCCGCGACCGAGGTCAAGGCCTTGAGGAAGGCCCTGGGCAAGGCCGAGGAGCAGGCTGTCCAGCAGCAGGCCGCCCGTAAGAAGCTAAAGGCCCGGGTCAAAGAATTCCACCAGGAGCTCCAAGATGCGGTGAAAAAATGCGAGGCCTTGGAGCATGATGCGTCGGTTCGAGGGATTGAACTCGCCAAGGCTCGTCAGAGTGTGGAGACCGCACGGAATGAGGCCCAGGCCGCCCTCCTGGAGATCCAGGAGGCCAAGAAGATCACAACGGGTAAGGCATTTAAGATGCAAAGCAAGTATGCGGAGAAGCAATACCTTTTACTAACCCGGGTTCGGAGTTCCCCAGGGGCTTTTGCGGATTTGCCATGCAGTGTATCAGACGCCGTGGAGTTTTATCGAGCCGAAGGAGGGGGTTCTTCAGAGAGGCTCTTCTAGTCGCAGTATGCGGCACTAGAGCATCCCGTGCCCTTCACCGATCAGCTGAAATAGCTGGTGGAGCTGCATAGGGTGGCCGAACTAGCCATTAAGGATTTTATAATCCAGCTGTGGCCAGCCGAAGCTATGCCTAGCAGCTACTTAGGACTCGTGAGGCGGATGGTGAACGCCTGTCCTTGGCCGGACGTTATCAAGTGCTCCGTCTGTATTGAAGGTGCCCGTATGGCCTTCGCTCGCTACAAGATGTGGTGGGCGAAGATGAACGCTGTTGAAGTCGCCAGCGGGCCGCCAGAGGGCAAGGAGCACCGCACACCCGAGCGGTATTTTGAGGATGTCGTAGAAGGGTCTCGACTTGTAGCGGCGCAATGTTCGCATGGCATTGTATTTGAATAAATGTATTCATGTTGCCTTTGTCTTGTATTATGGGAACAAAGCCAGTTTTTGTAAAGTAATTTTATTATGCTTTGAATTGTTTCCTCCTGTACGGCCGTGTTGTGTGTAATCTGAGGGTTGGCCAGTCGTCGGCTTCTGCCCTCATGTAGATAGTACGGAGGTGTTCGGGATGGAATCTAAACAATCTTGATCCAATTACATGGTCATTAAAGGAGTTGTTTAGCACAACAAACAAGGTAATCAGACTTTATGGCTTTAACGCCCTCACTTAGCCATATGAGTTTTATAATAAAGCATGGGCACAACCCCTGGTTTAAGCCAGAGTACTGTCAACATCTAATCGGGAAGTGCCGATCTCTCACGTAACACAGAAAAAATCTCCAACGATTTGTAACCCTCGAGTAGCTTACCGACTCTCGCCACATCATGACAGTCAGTTTTCGACTTTCTCTACCGAGGTGCTCATCTAGTCAAAGCCAGGGCACAATCGCAGTAGTTCTACCTTTACTACCCTAGCCGATGGAGCGGAATGTAGGGTAGCAAGCACGGGAGCCGGGCAACCCAACTATTGACCAAAGACATGATTCGGAGCCAATGCATATAATGCTAAACTCGGGGGGCCAAACTTATATAAGAAGTGTTCAGACTGTGCTGCCGTATTGTGGGGCGACAGGTAGCCCCTGGCGAATAGTAAATGTAAAAGAGTCTCGATGCAGCAAATAAGCATATCAAAATAAAAACGAAGTAAGAACCAAAAACCACAGGAACTGGGCCACGAACCAATTTTATTATAACTGGATGGATACGTCAAGGCGTATCTTTTACAGATGGTGCGAGAAGGACCCGACCATTTTAACATGCCGGAATCAATAGGGCGCAGCGTGCGGGTCCTGAGAAATAAGTATGAGTACCGTCAAGAAGAATATATAAAGGTTACCCTACATACCTGCGTTGCTTGCCTCTATTGTATTTCAGTCCTGCTAAAGGACTTGACATCAGGCTTGTGGAAAAAGGTGCCTGAAACAAGAAAAAGAAGTAAAAGTATGTGTGTCCGGGATCGGTCTGGCCGAATTGTAGACCCCGGGTTATCTCGTGCCTCTGTCGATGTCCATGGAATTTTGCGTGCGTAATTGTGTATGCGTGGTACGGATGCCACTACCTCATTGGGGCTGGGACGGAGGCCGAATTGCTAGTCGAGCTCTTGACGAGTAGCGCTGTCCTGTTGCAGTGTAGTCCGGACCCGCATGATGGTGTCCCGGGGCTCGGCAGCTAGATATAATGCTGCCTGAGAAGGCCGCTCTGTACTTCTGCTGCTAGGGCGGCGGTTTGCTCCTCTGTTCGGAGGGAGAGTCCAGTATTGCCATTGACTGTTTATGACGCCACGTTGACCGGGCATCTTGAGCTTGAGATAAGCATAGTGTGGCACTACGTTAAATCTAGCAAACGCGGTTCATCCGAGCAGTGCGTGGTAGCCGCTGCGGAAGGGGACAATATCGAAGATTAACTCTTCACTTCAGAAGTTGTCCGGAGAACCGAAGACCACCTCCAGCGTGTTTGAGCCCGTACAACGGGCCTCTACACCTAGTATGACTCCTTTAAAGGTAGTCTTTGTTGGTTTGATTCGAGAGGGATTAATGCCCATCTTCCGTACTGTATCCTGGTACAGCAGGTTGAGGCTGCTTCCACCATCCATCATGACTCATGTTAGGTGGAATCCGTCGATGATTGGGCCAAGGACCAGTGCGGCCGAACCGCCATGGCGGATACTAGTCGGATGATACCGTCGATCGAAGGTGATCGGAAATGACGACCATGGATTGAATTTTGGGGCGATTGGCTCTACCGTGTAGACGTCCCTGAGTGCTCGTTTGCGCTCCTTTCTAGGGATGTGCTTGGCGTATATCATGTTCACCGTTTTGACTTGGGGGGATTTCTTCTATCCCCCGGTGTTCGGCTGCCGGGGCTCTTCACCCTCGTCCTCACTTTGTGATCCCTTTTCTTTGTTTTCGACATTTAACTTGCCAGCCTGCTTGAAGACCCAACAATACCTGTTGGTATGATTGGCTTTCTTATCCAGGGTGCCGTGAATTTGGCACAGACGATCGAGTATGCGGTCCAGGATGGAAGGTCCTTCGTTGTTTCTTTTGTAGGGTTTCTTCCGTTGGCCGGACTTGGAGCCACTGAATCCAGCATTGACTGTGGTGTCCTCGGTGTTGTCGCCATTGCTTCTGCGTTTGTGTCTATTGTGTCGGAGCCTGCCAGTGCTGTTCTTGGCCTCTGTGGGGCCTGCCTTGCTGGCTGTGTTTTTGCTATGAGCCAGCCAACTGTCCTCGCCTGCGCAAAAGCAGGTCATGAGTGCTGTAAGGGCTGCCATTGACTTTGGCTTTTCTTGTCCAAGGTGGCGTGCTAGCCATTCGTCACGGATGCTGTGTTTGAAGGCTGCTAGGGCCTCGGCATCTGGACAGTCCACGATCTGTTTCTTTTTGGTTAGGAACCTAGTCCAGAATTTTCTGGCTGATTCTCCGGGTTGTTGAACCATGTGGCTTAGGTCATCAGCATCTGGTGGCCGGACATAAGTTCCTTAGAAGTTGTCGAGGAAAGTGTTGGAAATATGCCCTAGAGGCAATAATAAAATTATTATTATATTTCCTTGTTCATGATAATTGTCTATTATTCATGCTATAATTGTATTATCCGGAAATCGTAATACATGTGTGAATACATAGACCACAATGTGTCCCTACTGAGCCTCTAGTTGACTAGCTTGTTGATCAACAGATAGTCATGGTTTCCTGGCTATGGACATGGGGATGTCATTGATAACGGGTAAGCATAGCACAAACCTAAGCTTAGGAGAATGATGTGATGGAAAAGACACAAACCTAAGCATAGCACAAAGATCGTGTAAGTTCGTTTTGTGAGAGCTTTTCTAATGTCAAGTATCATTTCCTTAGACCATGAGATTGTGCAACTCCCGGATACCGTAGGAGTGCTTTGGGTGTATCAGACGTCACAACGTAACTGGGTGGCTATAAAGGTGCACTACAGGTATCTCCGAAAGTGTCTGTTGGGTTGGCACGAATCGAGACTGGGATTTGTCACTCCGTATGACGGAGAGGTATCTCTGGGCCCACTCGGTAATGCATCATCATAATGAGCTCAATGTGACCAAGGGGTTGGTCACGGGATCATGCATTATGGTACGAGTAAAGTGACTTGCCAGTAACGATATTGAACAAGGTATTGGGATACCGACAATCGAGTCTCGGGCAAGTAACGTACCGATTGACAAAGGGAATTGTATACGGGATTGATTAAGTCCTCGACATCGTGGTTCATCCGATGAGATCATCGAGTAGCATGTGGGAGCCAACATGGGTATCCAGATCCCGTTGTTGGTTATTGACCGGAGAGGCGTCTCAGTCATGTCTGCGTGTCTCCCGAACCCGTAGGGTCTACACACTTAAGGTTCGATGACGCTAGGGTTATAGAGATATTAGTATGCAGTAACCCGAAAGTTGTTCGGAGTCCCGGATGAGATCCCGGACGTCACGAGGAGTTCCGGAATGGTCCGGAGGTAAAGATTTATATATAGGAAGTCCAGTTTCGGCCAGCGGGAAGGTTTCGGGGGTTACCGGTATTGTACCGGGACCACCGGAAGGGTCCCGGGGGTCCACCGGATGGGGCCACCTATCCCAGAGGGCCCCATGGGCTGAACCAGCCCCTGATGGGCTGGTGCGCCCACCCAAGGGCCCAAGGCGCCTAGGGTTGGAAACCCTAGGGGGTCGTTGCCCCCCTGAGGGGGCATGTGCCCCCCTGGTTGGAAACCCTAAGGGGGCCGTTGCCCGCAGGGGCCGCCCCCCTTTTAGATGGAATCTCCAAGGGGGCATGCGCCCCCCCTAGCCCCTATATATAGTGGAAGGGAGGGAGGGCAGCCGCACCTTGCTCTTGGCGCCTCCCTCTCCCTTCGTAACACCTCTCCTCCCCGCTTGTGCTTGGCGAAGCCCTGCCGGGATCCTGCTGCATCCACCACCACGCCATCGTGCTGCTGGATCTTCATCAACCTCTCCTTCCCCCTTGCTGGATCAAGAAGGAGGAGACGTCTTCCCAACCGTACGTGTGTTGAATGCGGAGGTGCTGTCCGTTCGGCACTTGGTCATCGGTGATTTGGATCACGGCGAGTACGACTCCATCATCCCCGTTCACTTGAACGCTTCCGCTCGCGATCTACAAGGGTATGTAGATGCACTCCTATTCCCCTCGTTGCTAGAATACTCCATAGATTGATCTTGGTGATGCGTATAAATTTTTGAATTTCTGCTACGATCCCCAACAGAAAGCCTCTTCCAAGTCCTCCTAACTGCCGATGGAGTTCTCAGGCAGGCTATTTAACCAGTGCCGAGCTGGTCCTTTGAGCTTTAATGGGAGGTATTTGATGGCGTGGAGGTCATCTCCTCAAGCCATGTGGATGTGGAGAATGAAATCCTCGATCCATACTGCAGGATCGGTTGTGCCGTCGTATGATTCGATATTGACGGGCTTGAACCCCTCGGGGAATTCATGATCCAGTACTTCATCTGTGAAGCAGAGAGGGTGTGCGACACCTCTATATGGGGCCGCATCGTGGAGGAGCTCTGATGGAGTCCGTCTGCGGCGTTCGGCCCGAGCGTGGTTAGGTTTGTCACGTCCGAATAGGAAGCCATCTCGTGCTTCGAGGCACGTCCTCGCGATCCATAGATCGATCTTGTGTGTCCTGCTCTACTGTCCAGAGTCTGTCGGAGGTCGTACATATGACTCCGGACTCTTTTGTCCCTATTTTGGCGGGGTGGTGGGGCGTTCTGCTGTTCGGCCTGAGTTGCCGCTTTATCCCGACCGTGGGGTGGCCGTTCAGCCGCTCTGTCCCGACCACGTGGTGGTCGGTCCGCACTACGCGAGGGAGATATGTGCTCCAGTGCCTCATCGAATTGAGGTAGCAGTCTGCGTTTCGGATAGCTCTTGGCTGGGCAGTTGAGGCCGTTTTCCTCGGCTGTCAGGACACCAGTCCATCTGCCGACGAGCAGGTCTTCACTATAAAAAAAGACACATCCGTGACATTTTGGGCCGAACGAATTTTTTTCTGTCATACATATGACACTTCTATGACGATAATTGTGACAAAACCCGGTATCATCATAGATGTGGTGGGCTCCTACTTATATGAAAAAAAATCATGACAAAAAACGGGCTTTTCGTCCTGGGCGGGCCGGAGACGCAGCTGCATGACATTCTTTGGGCCGTCCATGACGGAAAAAACCATGGTACAAGCGAGGGCGAGGAAAATTTCATGGAGTTCCAGATTACGGTGGGAGGTTGGGGGACGAGCGATGCGCGTTTCTCTCGTACACGTACGCGCGTGTGTGCGAGGCGTTGGCTCTAACTGAACCCGAGTGAGGCGTTGGGCTCTAACTGAACCCGAGCGATTGCACTGCAGGCTATGCATTACTGAACCTGAGCGATCGATCGATGGCTGTTAACTGAACCCGATCGAGCGATTCCTTCGCTACTTCTGCTAACTGAAGCCGATCGATGTGATGAATAGTGAGCGTTGCGGGGGGGGGGGGGGTTGGATGAACAGTGAGCAGTGGCGTTGCCTCTGGATGAACAGGACCCCGTGGTGTGGTGGAGGGCTGGATGAACAGTAGACTGTGGAGGGGTGGTTGAACAGGACCCCGTGGTGTGGATGGCTAGATGAACAGTAGACGGTGCAGGGGTGCCCGTGGAGGGGTGGTTGAACAGGACCCCGTGGTGTGGAGGGCTGGATGAATAGTAGACGATGGAGGGGTGGTTGAACAGTAGCCGGTGGAGTAGCGCACGGTGGAGGCTGGATAAACAGGAGCCCGTGGAGGCTGGAGGAGGTCGACGGTGGAGATGAACAGTATCCCGTGGAGTCCTGTTTTGCGGTATGCCACACCCTCCCGATGAACAGGACCCCCGTTTCGACCGTAGCGCTTCAACACAAGTCCGTTTCCTCCGTTTTGCGGTACGCCACACCCCTCCCGATCAACAAGACCCCCGTTTCGACCGTAGGAGGTCCGTTTCCTCCATTTTGCGGTACGCCAGACCCCTCCCGATGAACAGGATCCCGTTTTGAAAGTGGCCGGTCGAACACAAGGCCGTTTCCTCCGTTCTGCGATACGCCAGGCCTCGTTTCCGTCGCCTGTTCCGTCCAAGCCCTCCCGATGAACATGACGCATTCCATTACCTCCCCATGAACACGACGCATTCCGTTGCCTCCCCATGAACACGACGACAACACTGTTTCTCCGTTCCGACCCAGCCATGTACACGAGCCCTGGCCGTACGTATGCGCGAGTAGGCGTTCGAGACCCCGCCCGTATGTACACATACATGGCCGTATTTTCTTTCTTGCACCCTGGCCGCTGTACATACATGTACATGCTATGTGCGCGCCTCTACTATGACACGTGCGCGCCTCTATTACAACACGTGCGCGCCTCTACATCGACCAGTATGTACGTACACGTTCGCGACCAGAATGACAACGCTACGCACGCTTCGACCAGGTGGGTCCCGACTGTCAGGCACTTCCTTGCCTGCGAAGATGTAGCTGGTGGGTCCCAGCAGTCAGGGGGCGAATCGTTTTGTTTTTTTGCCCAGACGCACTTCCTTGCGTGCGAAGGTGTAGCTGGTGGGTCCCAGTAGTCAGGGGGGCGAATCGTTTTTTTCCAGACGCACTTCCTTGCGTGCGAAGATGTAGCTCGTGGGTCCCAGCAGTGAGGGGGCGAATCATTTTTTGCGAAATACGGTGGCCCGTTCGGTGGGTCCCCGCTGTCAGGTGGAGGAATAATTATTTTGCGCGTAATAAGGAGGCACTTCCTTGCGGATGCCGTGGAACCAGCTGTCAGCCTCTCCACGTACAGTACTCTTCCGATTGAAGTCGGTCGTTGACCACGTTGACCACGCCGCACTGAGAGCACCAGGGCGGTGGTCTGGACGACGGCGAGGCCTAGGAAGGGGACGACATGGAGACGGGGAAGACGCAGCAGTGGAAGCCCGCGCGGAGAGGAGTACGAGGGTTCACTGGTTCGGCTGCGGTGTGAGGCTGCCATCGCCGCAGAATAACAGGGGGTGTGGATGAGTAGAGGGATGGCATGACCAGCGGTGGGAGTAGTACGGGGCGGTGAGGCCTCCACGGCATCATAGCCGGCCACGGGAGGCAGGAGCATGCGACACGACCGGCACTACTTTGGGTGGCTGGAGCAAGAAGACCAGAGGTTGAAGAAGCACTACGGCCATTGGATGGACATCGTACGATCACTGCAGCTAGAATCGTTTATATTGACTAAGTTGACAAAGCCCTTGGTACGCGTCAACTTAGTAGGCCCACAGCTCGGATTTGGCAGAGAACATATAGCCCATTTGCGATTTGTAAGAATGTACAACCCATTTTTTAATTCTAATGGAATTTACTACAGCCCATTTACAGTTTGTTAAAAGTACAGCCCAACTTCTAGCTAGGAGAACGATTAATAATTTCAAACAACCGCTCAAAATAGAATTCAAAAATAAATTCCCACATTTTGATGGGATCCGAAATATTTTTATCCGAAATTTCTAGTCAGGTTAAATATAATTCCAAAATAAGTTGTATTACGTTAAAATCCAACGAAATATTGCGCGCGCAACAAGTAATGAAATTAAAATTTTCAAATTCCAAAATAATATATTTTTCGAACTAATTACGTGTTTGGTGCACAGTAACTGTCCAGTTATTATAATTACATCCCATTTATTATTTCTTAAAGTCCATTTTCTTGTTAAGCCTAATGCATATCTCCTAGGAAAGTTTGCAGCCCAGCGGGGCGGAGAATAACAAGTTGACCCTAATATTGTGTACAACTGTCGGCCCACTTGCATTGCTGAAGTTGAAAAAAGCTATTTTTTATACACACATTTAAATTTTTTTGTATAGATAAGGAACATTTTTTATACACACATTTAACAATTTTTAAATACATGATTAACACTTTTTAAAACATATTTTTTAGTCAACAGTGGGCCCACAGCAAGCGGAGGAGGTCACAATACGCATATTTTTTAAATACATGATTAACACTTTTGCAAAAACAATTAGCCCACAGCGAGCCAATTAGCTCCAGTTGGCCCACAGTGGGCCGACAGGACCCAATCAGCCCACAGTGGGCCGACAGGGCCAGTCGGCCAGCTGTAGGCCGACTGGAATCCAATCGGCCTGCAGCGGGCCGACGGTGTATTATTTTTGAAAAAAAATTACCCAGCGTAATATTTATGAAAATTAATTAAAAAATGTATTATTTAAAAAATAGCGAAAAAGGCCTATGTAGTACAGTACAACCTAACATGGTTACACAGCCCACATTCAGCGACGTCGGAAAAGCCCAAACAAGGCTTCTGTACAACTTTTTGAAGTCACTGAGCTCAATTAATAACTTAAGAAAAAAGTTAGATTGCAGTGGAACTTAATAAAAGCTGTCACGAGCAAATAAATAATTCAACGGGTCCCACTTGTGTGTGTGCGTGCGCCCGTGTGTGTGTGTGTGTGTGTGAGAGAGAGAGAGAGAGACCCATCGGCCGATGCTCGTAAATACATCTTTCAGCCATATGCATTGCTGATGCTCAGTAAAAAACTTATATAGTTGACACAATCATGTAGAACATCATAGCACACTGAACTTGCATACAAAAATTTCACGCAGGCGGCACAATCAGGATGGAAGCAGTGGATCGCTACGGGAAGGGCTATGTTGAAACCAATGAAGTTGTACGTAATGGTTCATCGTCTTTATCAATGACGGGGAAATATCTTGAATGTTGTGCAAAGAAAACAGACAGACAACACAATAAGTTCTCCTAGCACATTAAGTTGACGTACAACCCTTTCTAAAAAAAGTTCAGGTACAAAATTAGAACAGGTCACAATCAAATGTACTGGCATATCAGTGCTTCACACCCATAGCTCGGATTTAACTAGTATCTGACAAGATTCTGTTGTTACCTCAAATTAGAGCACATCCAGGCAGCCAGCCCAGCCTCTTCTCCCAAAGAAGCAGTGGCCTCCGCCGTGCGATGGAGTAGGCCCTGTGCCATCCATCATTCCGAGCAACACGGGGAAAGTCTGATGTTGACTCCTGTAATGGACGTCGTCGACAGACCCTAGCACCAGCGGCGGCGGCAGGACTTCGATTGATGGATTGACCACTTCTTCGACATGCACGAACACTCGATACATGTACATCCCTAACGTGGTCCGCGGCGACCTTGGTGGCAACGAATAGTACAACCCCGGTTCCTGCACCGGTATCTCAACACCAATCACCTTCGGTATGGTGGACGGCTTCTTGAACCATGCCATAACCGTCAGAGCCCAGCTGTCTGGAGGAACAAACATACTTACGAGCTCACCTCCAAGGTCATTGATAAGCTCGTTCATGGACTCGCTGTTCCAAGCACGTCGAGGCATGCCGTGGAAGGTAAGCCTTGTTAAAAACTCAAGCTCAAAGGGCACCGAGCCCCATCCTGGGTGCCACTGATCAAAGCCCACTAGCGCGCCATCGCAGAACAAACACCGGGAAGATTCGAACACACGACTGTAGTCGAAAGTTGTCTGGAACCTGACGAAGAAATCAGCCGGTGGCGGACAGACTTCGACGAGCAAGTCACTTATTTGGATGCCGTGCGCAATGCCAAGAGCTTTGACAAGGTCATCCGGCAAGACGGGAGGCCAGTCGCCGTTGATGGTTACCATCAGCACTTTGCCGGCAAACTGGTCGTCAATTGCCACCATGCCACTGTTGAGTGACAGCATGCAGCGACCGAAGGCAGGACGGACCTCAGGATCTCCGGCTCGGAGATCCGCGTT